>NC_139519.1:12827618-13109486 GCF_947247035.1 Vipera ursinii | reverse complement strand
CAACATAATCTTGGCTGGTTAGTTGTGGAACACACCTGTGATTTCATGGATGTACGTGTGTTGGGCCCGGCAATTGTTGCATTACTTGTTTTGTCACAAAGTGGTCACTTGCTTTTTGCATACCGCACATTTACAAAACGTTGGCAGCCTCCACAACTGTCCCTTCTTTTCAAGAAAGCCTTGACCAAGGAAGCAGCAAGCGGCAGGTTTACAAGTGGGATGCGATCACACTACATTCTGTTCACTTTGTGTATTCTTATTCTGTGCCAGAGACTTAGTTGTTCTCCTCGTTGTGTTTGCACTGTCATTGCATCATTGAATTTTCCAGCCTCTTGTGCTATACTTGTGGATGAACAGAATGCCATTTGACATGACCAAATTCTCAATTGGAGTATCAATAGGAACAGTCAAGCAGTTGGAAGTTAACGCACTTTGTAAAATATTACCTTTTAAAAAAAAAGTTATTTAACTTTTTTCCAGTAGCTGTCTGCCTTTGGTGAATTTATTGATCTTTGCAAAGGAGAACCTCAACAGACTGTTAGGCCTCTTTTATCTGTCATTCTAATTAGCAGAGTTGCTAAATATTAGGATTGACTTCTTATACAGTAATCTTAGTCATCTCAAGTGGTTTCATCTTGTTAAGGCAGTAAGATCGTCATCCATAGATTGGCTGTTCATTGGTTGTTCAAATGAGATTTAAGGATGTGTAGGATTAATCTCACAATGCAACCACAGATACCATAAAAAATACCCGAGTGCTGTTATGCTGCACAAATGTGGCTATTCTGTAAAGTTTTGCAATTGTTATACCTATCTATGGTAGAAAAACGTTTCACCCTAGACTGTGTCTACTAGCATTCTGCTGCATGGTATAAATAGTATATAAAAAAACCAAGAATCATAATTTATGATCTTAGAATGGCAATATCCCATGAAAACATCTGCCTAAGATTCAAAACAAAGTACGTGGGTAAGGACATGGGTAAACTGAACTTTGGGTCTTTTTCCAGCTAAGGAAATACCTTTGAAAAATGGGAGTGTCGTTACAGTAGGATAAATGCACAAAACCGCAAGCTGAGAACGAGTAGAGAGACAAAGAGGTAACCAATTAGTTCTCAGCTATAAAACATTCCACCACAATCAGCGGAATGGATTGTGGTGAGAGTGTCGGTGGGAACTTAGTAGACTTTTTTAAAAATGCTTCCTTTAGGAAAGCTCTTACCTATTTATCTTTAACCAGGAGTGGGAAATGGTTAAAGACGCTGAGCTGGTCAGCTGGAGAGCTGACAATTCAGGTTCTAGACCTGAGCTCCGTGCAACAGCTCCCCAGCTCCTGACCACCTAGCAGTTCAAAAGCATGCAAATGCAAGTAGATTAATAGGTACCACTTTGGTGGGAAGGTAACAGCGTTCTGTGCATCTTTGGCATATAGCCATGCTGGCCACGTGACGGCGGAAATTGTCTTTGGACAACTGGCTCCCTCAACCAAGAAACGGAGACACTGTACCCTAGAGCAGTGGTAGGCAACCTTGGCTCTTTTATGACTCGTGGACTTCAACTCCCAATATTCCTAAGCCAGCTATGACAGGGAAATCCTTTACTTTTAGTGGTTTAGGAACAGCAATGGTGCGAAGCCATAGTTTGTAACTCATTCAAAATCCCGCTAAAAGAAGCAAAGCTAAAAATGGACGTGTGTAATGGCTAATGTATTTTGAGCCATCATGCTGTTTGGAATCGGTATCGACTTGCACTGCTGAGAATCAGGCTTTTTGCAGAGCAATGCAATGGCAGAGGATGCGAAACTAAAAATATTGCCATAAATATATAGAAAAAGTATGCACCAGCCTTGAGTGAACTGCAAGAAGGGTGGGACACTGCAAAACAAATAATTATGCAATTAATATTAGTTTCCTAGATTTAATTTTGACTCCTTAAATATTACACCGCAGTGGCAAATGTTGGAGACACCAGATTCCTTTGTAATTATTATTAAGAGGTAGCAGGAAAAAAAAGACAACGCATGGGTCTGGATTGAGGGCATCTACCTTTACACCTGTTTCAATGCATGTCAATCTCCTTGGTGAATGGTTGAGCTACTGGTCCATTTAAAAAAAAAGGCTGGGGTTTTGTTGCACAAAAAGACTGAATCCTGAAAGAGTATACTTCATCACCACCATCACCCCATGCTATTATTTTAAAGCACAGTTTCGTGGAGAAAGCTATTCAAATTGTACCCATTTATCTTTGGATGGACAGGAATGGACCTTGGGCATCATGGGAAAAGATGCCTGACCTCTCCTGTGGTACATACGTCAAGACTGTACACTAGCTGAGATCATGTGACATCAGTTTATAGGCATTTAAACTCAAGAACGATGCCTGGCATTACAACGAGGGAATGGACCAAACTCCTTTTCTATTGCAATAGGATGAGGAATGGTTCAATGTTGCCAGAAATGAATTGGCCACCAAAAAATAAAATAAAAAAATCAACCCAAACTGTGCAATTTTTCTGTCCTGGAAAACACTCAAGTCTCTTGGCCACATCTGCGTGATGAAGGGGAAGAGGTAAAGGCCCTGAGTTTCAATCAGGCTGGTATATGTCAAACATTGATGGCTCTTCCCCTACCTCCTCCTCCCGTCTGGCCTTTGAGGAAAGCAGAACATGGATGATTAAGCTCTCTTCTCCCCCCTCGAGTCTGCAAATACAGAGAAAGGAAACCCCTGAGTCCTTCTTCATACATCCAGGTTGAAGCCAGAAACTGTCAGCTTTTGCCTCTCTGGAGAAGATAGCCTGGATCCTTGCTGCAGTGGCTGGTGGCATTTGGGGTCCGTCAGTGGAGGGTAATGCTGTCTGTAGCAGAGATACGCAAAGATGAAACCCATTCCAGAGCCAACCAGCACATCTGAAAAGGAACAAAAGAATACGAGGATCAACATCCAACACATCATCTGGATATCAACCCCAAGTTAAGCTTTGGTAGCCAAGCAATGGTCTTCATTTTGTGCAGGGGCCATGCAACCAAGGAAAGCAGAGCTGGTTGGGATTTTTTTCCCAGTGCTAAGACTGGCTGATTTGGTTTTGAAATTGATTTGTCCTCTTTTAGCGTTTGGGCGGTGTGGTGGCCCAGCTGTTAAGACGCTGGGCTTGTCAGCTGGACAACCGGCAGCCTAAGTTCAACACCCGAGCTCCACGCGACAGGGTGAGCTCCCGCCCTCGCCCCACCTCTTGCCCACCTAGCAGTTCAAAAGCAGGCAAATGTGAGTCGATAAATAAGTACCACTTCGGTGGGAAAGGAACAGAACTCCACGGGGTCATGCTGGCCACCTGTCTTTGGACAGGGCTGGCTCAGTGGCCTTGAAACGGAGATAAGCACTCCCTCCAATAGTTGGCAATGATTAGCAGGATCAAATCCACAGGGAACTCCTTTTAGGGTTTACATGCTACTCCCACCTCAAAACAGTCATAAAATAACAATTTGGGCCATTAAGATTCGCACTGAAATTTGCCATACCATTACAACTGGCGGCGGAAGGGTGGGGAAGGTGGCCCGAGTCGAGTAGGAGTTTTGGCAGACAGGGAAGATTCCACTACCTCCGTTTCTTTCTTTAGACCAGTGTTGTACAAAGTAAGATTCCAAAGCCCTTGGCACCTCCACCAAAGCCCAAAGCTTCAAAAACAGTTTTAGCACATGACAGAAAGGGAAAGTGATTAGATGCCCCACTGGGGAAGAGCCCGGTGACTCTTATTCCATTTGAATTACATAGAAATGCATGGAGTTTCTTTTGTCCATCCGTTCCTTGCCAGGTTCCTGCAATCATGAAACTCAAAAACATGGTCCTCGGCCCAAACATAAGCAGTGTTCCTCTTTGGGCTTTTGACCAATGGGGGCAATGAAACAGACTTGTATGTAGTCGACAAATAATCCTTCCCACACGCAGATACACACTTTTCCCTCACCTTGCCAGTGATGTTTGTAATCGCACGTGCGGGACAAGGCGATGAGCATGGCGACAAAGAGGGGTCCCAAGAAGGCGCAGAGGCGCCAGGATTGGCCTCGACCACCAGGTGCAAAGCAATGCAGCTTCCCTGCAATGTAGAAGGAGCCGAAAGCAAGCCCGGCAAAGGCAACTGGAAAGCAGAAAAGATCCCTATGAGATTCCACAATGCAAATGGCTATCACTATCTGTAGCTAGTAACACAAGGGATCCCAAGGAAGTAATCACCCATCTTTCTCAGAAGAAATGTGGAATAGATACAGTTGTGGGAGAAGGAGTGGCAGAACCTGGGGGCGGAGTTAAAAGGGGGATTAGCCTAGAATCCCTACATAGTCACAAACTAAATCCAGCCTCCCTTGAATTCTGTTGACCCTTATCTAGCTCCTAGCAGGTGCTAACCATTCATTGAGAAGATTCCTATGCATACCCATGATTAGCAATAAATCTGTTTAATTGGACCTTTGTGCCTGAGCTTTCACGCCTGACAACAATGCTGTGAAGAACAACCCTATGCAAAAAAAAGTCACATCCTTTCAGCTACTGCCAGGTGAGGCCATACTGCTCCTCCCAAGCAAGCGAACAAAAACATTAACATACATTAAAAAGAAAATGATGGGAGTTGAACACAGTAATTGAAGGAAATGAGAGATTTATCAATTTTATAGTGGGTAAATTGCAATTAGATCTAATATCTTCTGACCACAATAGATATAGTGCACTGTTCTGCTGTTGAAATAGTTTGCAATTAAGAGGATTTATCAATTCTGTTCTCCAGGGATGACAGATTGGGCAAACCCTTGAATAGGACTGAAGGTTTTAATGTTAGTATTAGAGCACTTAAATGGAATAGAGTGTTTTGTTCTTTTATGCAACTACAGAAGGAAAGGAAAATATCTCCTGAATTAAATACAATTTACTGTCAGATCAGACAAATAAGGACTACAATCATGGTTGTTTTTCAACATTAATGCAATTAAAGAAGGAGAAAACCATACATAGCCCTACCAATGTTGGAACCTGCCCTCCATCCTTGCCCAGCTAGCTTAAATGGAATGTGTGTGTGTGTATACATTATGTGTGTGTGTACATTGTGTATTTGTGTACTGTGTGTATCTCCTTTACTTATAAAGCACTTTGGGTTTGCTTAAAAAAACCCATACACAGTGAAAGATGCCACTGATCATTTTTTAAAAAGCTGAATCTAAAATCAAACAAAAAGTTACTTCTATGAATAATAATAATAAAAAACAGGTAGGAATTGTATGGTCTTTTCCAAGCAAAGAAGCTGAACAGAATTCAGAAAGATTTTCTTTGCCTGCAGCACTTAGACTGCATTCTCAGCAACTGATTCAAATATAGCAAGGATGCTTGGTAAGATGTATATGATACCAAACTGCAGATCTAGCTGAAGAGACAAAACAGAATGTCTTTAATATATGAATGTGCGTTTTTTTTCTGGCAGAAGCAATGAATAAGTTAGGGCTAACTAAAATCCAAGCAGTGAAAATTCTCTCCCTTTTCCACACCATTATAAAGTGAGTAATGGGCAACTTAAAAAAAAATTACTGAGGCTGTTGTATTCCTACAATCAGATGCTCTACTAAGCACATATGCATAATGGAACATTTACAGAGACACAAATCACATGAGAAACACTCATGTGTAGATTGCCTTAGAATCTATAAAAAAAAGGCAAAGGTTCCCCCGCACATGCGTGCTAGTCGTTTCTGACTCTAGGGGCCGGTGCTCATCTCCATTTCAAAGCCGAAGAGCCAGCACTTGTCCAAGGACGTCTCCATGGTCATGTGGCTGGCATGACTAGACGCCAAAGGCGCACGGAACGCTGTTACCTTCCCACCGGAGTGGTCCCTATTTTTCTACTTGCATTTTTACGTGCTTTTGAACTGCTAGGTTGGCAGAAGCTGGGATGAGTAACAGGCGCTCACTCTGTTACGCGGCACTCGGGATTCGACCCGCCAAACTGCCGACCTGATTGACAAGCTCAGCGTCCTAACCCACTGAGCCACCGCGTCCCTATAAATCTATAAATTATAAATCTATAAAGGATGGTTATCTCATAGGACCTGATAACGTTTAAATGAAGCCCAGGGGAAGGAAATACATTCATAACTACTGCAACTTCTCTTCCCTTTTAATATCTGCCTAGGATTTTCTTGGATTCCTAGACCAATTCTGTAAACTAAACTGGAACATTTTTTTTTAAAAAAATGACTTCATACCATATTAGACTGGGGCCTAGTTCATACATTGCGGTAAACACCTTTAAGCAATGTGTTGTGTTTAAAGGTATGTATATGCAAAACTCAGCCATTCTGACTTACATAGTTTTGTGGCTAAATGTGTTGTGTACAGTCAACCAACAGTGCTTTATTCAATGAACTGTGGTCAAGCAAGCCGTGCCTTGGCACAACACATGAACTAGTTCAATATGGTCCCTCAAAACAAAGGTTCTTGGAAGAGCTAATTAAATATCCCCAAACTAGCCCCAATCCTATTGCCAACTCTCTATGGGGAGCTCTCACAGGGGGAAAAAAATGTACTCACAGGAGGAATGTCCACTAGGGAAGCTCTTGCGCCCTTCAATCACTACTAGTGCATCTCCTGTGCACAAGAACTGATGGGTTGCCCGTCCATCTGGAAAGCAGCGGTAGAAGAAATCTGGCCGAGGCCTAGAGGAAGAGAGAAGATGTCGAAGCTGACATATACTTTATCCCCCACCTTGGAACTCCCCCATGGGAGGGGGACAGTTGACCGAAGTGAAGCGTAGGTCAAGGTGGACAAGAAGAGCTGAGGCAAAAGAGCCAGCCCAAATCTCCAACTCTGCTGCAACAGCTGGAGACTCTATTGTGATGTCTGCAAATTGTCTTGTTCCACTCTAATGGCTTCCTACTCAACCAACTTTTATATTCTGAGATTTTCTCTTCTCTTCTCTTGAGAGCTTCAGCTGGCGTAGAGGTGATTCTCCCCAAATATTATCCTTCGCAATAAATTAGTAAGAGGGGATGACTGACTTAAGGTCTCACAGTGAGGTCTATGGATGGTCCAGAGCATTGGTAGCTATCAAGACCACAAAAACAGGTCAGCCAGATATCCCTGTACTCTCCACTTGAAATAATGCTTGCTGGCCTCCTAAAGGGCAAGGAAACTCCACGACATCCCTTTCTCTGTGAGGAAGAAGGGGTACATTTTCTCTATCAGCGGTCCTTTTTAAAAAATGTGACAGAAGTGGGTGGGAATAGGGTTTAGGGTGAGGAGAGGAGAGAAGGTAAATTCATGGGCTGGATAGGAAAGCTCCATAGCTCTAGGTATCCACTGTTACCTTACTTTGGGTCACAGAAAGGAAAAATAAAGGAGCGATGGAACAAAGAATGCTGCTTCTGATCCAAGATGGGATGGAGAGGCCAAGGGAAGTGAAATGATACTTTTCAACATACTCGTTGGACGACCCTTTTGAAAAGAAACGCAAGGGAATATTTCCGCTGTTTCTTATCTACCATTACAGGAAGGGTTCAAACGTTGAAGAGGTAACTCTTTCGTACTGCAACCTGGTTTCTTCCACTTTGTCTCTGGCCCTCTCCCTTTCTCAGAAGATCAACCCTGCCTAGTAGCAGTCAGAGGGGGAAATGGCAGCTCTTCCTCTAGAAATGCCAAAAGGGAACCTTACCTGCCCACGGCCAGCTTCACAGCATTGGTGAAGATACCATTCAGGCCAAATGCCAGGCTAACAGCTGCACCAAAGAAAAACAAAGAAAGCAATTCCAGATTAGATCCCCGTGATGGACAAGGGGAATTGCTGGACAGAGATGCAAGTACGAGCATCTTTAAGGCAATCTAGCTCAATGGGTCTCAACAGTCCATTTGTTTTGTCCAAATTTGGGGTTACCATGAATTAGCTGCTTGGCATGTCCTACCAGCAGGTATGGTAAGAAAACTCTGCAATCACATTTTTTTACTGAAATTTTCTTTTTTCCTTTCCTCTTTCTTTTCTTTCTTACCTTCATTCTTTCTCTTTCCTTTCTCTTTTCCTCTTTCCTACTTTCTTCCCTTCTCCCTTTTTCTCTTTCTTTTTCTCTTTTTCTTTCTTTCTTTCCCATCTCCCTCAAAGAGGGATGGATGCAGATGGAATCCTAGTTTCTTGTTCCCAACATTAAGGTGACAACAAACTTCTCACCCCTTCCCTACTAGGCAGAGAGAACTAATTTGGCATGAAGAACTTGCTGCCTTATTCAGCAATTTAATGGAACCCCCAATTTTCTGCAAATGTCTACACACACACCCCCTCCCCCCCTCGCTCACCTAAGCATGCTTCCCGGGTATCTTCTTTACCAGCCTTCATGAAGAATTTGGCCAGGAAAATCAAGACCAAAGGAGACACAAAGGAAATGAACTGCAACAAGAGGATCAAGATTCAAATCAGTGCTACGCTCATGAAAGCAAAACGAAGCTACAGAAAGGATTAAAAAAAAAGACGTTGGGGATTGCTTCTTAGCTTTAAAGTGGGATTGTGCTACCTTCCACAGAGCAGAGGCTAGATTTAGCTCTTTGGATGCCTGCTGGAGATTATGCAAAAAGAGCAGTGTTCAGAAAAACTGGGTATTTCTGCCAAAAAAAAATGAGAGCAAGCAACGTGCATACATTTGGACCAGTGTTTTTTAAGCTTGGCAACTTTAAGTTGTAAGGACTACAACTCCCAGAATTCAAACTATTCTGGGAGCTGGAGTCCAACTACCGTATGTTAAAGCTGTCAAGTTGAAAAACAACAATTATGACTTACGACACCCAGATGCCCAAAACACATAACATGTGTTGCAAATTTTAGCCTCTCCCACAAACTTTGGTGAGCTCATTTATACCAGGAGTGTCAAACTGCCGGCCCGTGGGCCGGTTGCATCATGCGAAGGCCACGCCCACCCAGCTCTGGCAATGCGAAAAAGTTGCGATACGTCACGTGACGCGGTGAATTTGACACCCGTGATTTATACCATTCAGTTTTCCCTTATTCTGTCCAGAGAATTGTTGCTCTTTTTCTTTACGGTCTGCTTCTGCCTGACCGACCATGGTTTATCCTTTTGCTAGAAACAGAAATGGTTCTGAAAGGGTGTTAAAATCACTTGTCTTGCTCTGAAACAGCCAAGATTTGACCATCTGGAAGAGTGCGGCCACATGTTCTGAAGCAGACAGTGGCAGTCCTTTCAAAGCATGGAAGAGAGGCTTTTAACCGTATCAAAGAAGATTCTATCTTAATATCGTGGTGCTGTGGAATATCGTGGTGTCCCGTAATGTGGGCAGCTCCAGTGTCCACAAACAAATTTCTAACAGTAAAGATGGTTCACAATGGGAAAAATCAACAAGGAAACTGGCAAGTATCCTTTTTGCAGAGTCTCTCTTCAAACAGAGGCAAGTCTGCCATCTGGATGGGGTGCTTTAATTTGAGTTCATTGCCCTAAGCAAAGGTCTGGGCTTAACATAAGCCAAGTTCCGCTTGCCGAGAAAAACGCCACACAAATAAAAGTTGGAAAGTGGACAAAACACTTACAAACATAGATTTGGTGGGCACATGGTCCGACTCTATGTAGGGGTTTTTGTAGAGCCACATTTCTTCAGGCTGTATGACTCGTTGGAAAGGTGGCAGCACTTCAGTGACCCTTAAAGAAAGTAGGATTGGAATTTACAGGATTGCATTGCCATTCCTGTTACAACGTGATCGCACATCCTTGGTACACGGGTGCAATATAGTACCCTGTCCCCCTGTGTTTGTAAACATACGTTTGTCTAGCCCTGGGCTGTAACAAACTATCATTCTAATTCTATGCAATACAGCACAGCCCGCCATCCCTGTTTAGCTACCTTTAAACCTTAACCCACCTCCCCAGGGCAAAAATAAAAACTCATAATAATCAAGTTTATAATCTAAAAGACAGCATGCAAAGAAAAGGGAGAATGATGGTTCTTATGACCAGGCAGAATAAACCACAATTTGTCTCTCCCTCTCCCTGTTCAAATCCAACTGGATCTCTTTGGGATATCTCTCTCTCTCTCTCTCTCTCTCTCTCTCTCTCTCTCTCTCTCTCTCTCTCTCTCTCTCTCTCTCTCTCTCTCTCTCTCTCTCTCTCTCTCTCTCTCTCTCTCTCTCTATATATATATATATATATATATATATATATATATATATCTATATCTATATCTCTATCTCTATCTCTATCTCTATCGAAAGGTGGTTATCAGCTGTCTTTGATGGAGATTGGAATGTTTCTTCCAGGCATTTCCTGAAGGTCTTTGGCTTATCCAATCATTGTATCGACTGTGACTGTATGTCCCTGAGGTTAGTTGCAAAACACCACAGGCTACCTACTTCTAAGGGCCACGTTAGCAATATAAAACCCTCTGCTGGTGGGAATTCTGGAACTGAAGGGTCTTAACATCTGGTAGGCTTTTGGCCAGAAGCTGCCCCCCCCCGTCCTCCCCTCATCTCCCCCCCCGCCGCCTCTTGGCAGGCTGTAAAAGAACAGGCCAGCATCTCTCCCCAGCCTACGTTATCTCCCGCGGGATGCCCAGCCTGACGCACAGCGCGAGATGCCACCCAACATCGCAGGTGCGTCCTTCTTCGGAGGCCGTTGCAATCCGGCTCTAGGCCAATTCCTAGCAACGCCGCCGCCAGCCCCCCACCCCCACCCCCGCGGCCGGAAAGCCACGTAACTTCTTTGCAAGTCTCCGGGTTGGGGAGGTTTGGAGAGAGGCCGAAGGCTGCCCACCCCGGCATTCCGGTTAAGGCGTGGGACTGGGACCCGTGCCCACGAAGAGGAAGAGAAACGCCCCTTCCCCTTGCGACCCCCCCCCTCCCCTCCCCTCCCTCCGGAGACCAAGGCCCTCCCAACTCCTCGGCACTCACAAGAAGAGACCCAGCAGCAACGCGCGCACCCCCACTTCCAGCAGCAGGGCCGGCCCCGCCCGCGGGACCGGCCGCATCCTTCACTCAGGCTGCGGCGGCGGCGAGCGCTCTGGCTCGCTTTCCCGGGGAGGAAAGAGAGGCGGAGCCTCGGCTCGCCTTTTCTCTCTCCACCCTCCCTCTTCCACCCCACCCACCCCCACCCCACCCCACCCCCACTTCCAGGGGCGGGCAGCGGAGTCAAAGCGAAGTGAGTCACGCCGGCTGAAGCGGGAGAGGCGGAGCGCAGGAGGCGCTCTTGGGGCGCTCCGTGCAATGACCTGGTTTTGGGCGGAGGGCGGAGAAGGGGAGGAGAGGTGCGGAACTGTAAGCCCAAAGATGCTTTTTTGGTTTTTGTTTTAGGAGGCAACTGGACTTTCTTGTTTTTCTTTGAAGACGTTTGGCTTCTCATCCAAGCAGCTTCCTCGGCTCTGACTGGACGGGGTATGTGTGTGTGTGGGGGGGGGTGGAATGGAAGGATTTATACTCCTTGCAGACAGCTGTTCGTTTGCGTTCTTTTAAAGATAAAGGTTCCCCGCACGTGTGTGCTAGTCGTTTCCGACTCTAGGGGCTGGTGCTCATCTCTGTTTCAAAGCTGAAGAGCCAGTGCTTGTCCGAGGACGTCTCCATGGTCATGTGGCCGGCATGACTAGACACCAAAGGTGCACGGAACGCTGTTACCTTCCCACCGTGGTGGTCCCTATTTTTCTACTTGCATTTTTATATACTTTCGAACTGCTAGGTTGGCAGAAGCTGGGACGAGGAACAGGCGCTCACTATGCTACGTGGCACTCGGGATTCGACCCGCCAAACTGCCGACCATCTGATCAACAATCAGCGTCCTAACCCGCTGAGCCACCGCGTCCCTTTGCATTCTTTTAGCGAGTGGTTAATATACCTGGAGGCTTATCTGATAGGTAGCATTAGCAACTAGTGGTGGGATTCATCAGTTCGCATGAGCTCGGCAGAACCGGTAGCCTTTTTTTTTTTTTTTTTGTTGCCCAGGCCCAGAATGGACTTCCGGAAGCAACATCCATACTGAGAACTGGTTGTCCACATATTTGAATCCCACCACTGTTAGCGACTCTCTCAAATAATAATAATAATAATAATAATAATAATAATAATAATAATAATAATAATAATAATAATAAGTTGGAAGGGACCATCTGTCTGCAAGGAATATAAATCCTCCTATTCCTCACCACCCAGTCAGAGCTGAAGAAGCTGCTTGGTTGAGAAGCTAAACATCTTCAAAGAAAAGCAAGAAAGTCCAGTTCCCTCCTGAAAAAGCTGTTTGGGATGATAACTATGACCCGGATGCCTCTCCATAGGCGGTCCGGAACTGTAAGTGATCTGGGGAGCTGAGTGTTGATAAAAGAGGATATTTATAGCTCTGGGTTGAAATGAGGGCTCCTTGGTCCTCTCTGGGCTTGGTGGTTTTCTTGAAGCATTTCATTACTATTACCTTTCTCATGCAAGGCGATCAAACCGGTCAGTCCTAGGGGAGATCAACCCTGACTGCTCTTTAGAAGGTCAGATCCTGAAGCTAAAACTCAAATACTTTGGCCACCTAATGAGAAGGAAGGACTCACTGGAGAAGAGCCTAATGCTGGGAAAGATTGAGGGCAATAGAAGAAGGGGACGACAGAGAATGAGGTGGCTGGATGGAGTCACTGAAGCAGTAGGCGTGAGCTTAAATGGACTCCAGAAGATGGTAGAGGACAGGAAGGCCTGGAGGAACATTGTCCATAGGGTCGCGATGGGTCGGACATGACTTCATAGCTAACAACAACACCTTTCTCATTTTTCCTATTACCTATTTTTCCTTAGCTTCTTAGGACAAAATCTTTGTTGTCTGTATCTTACGATTTATGTCGATTGCTTTTATTTGTGTTGATTGCTTGTTTAGTACCCTATGACCATCACAGAGTATTGTGTCTTATGATTTATGATGATTGTATTTTAGGATTAGGATCATGATTTATCACTTGTTGCTTGTATGTACGCTACAGTTTATGTACCGGAGACAAATTCCTTGTGTGTCCGATCAGGCTTGGCCAATAAAAACTCTGTTCTATTCTTTACCAAAGTAGGTAACATCATCAGTAGGCCATGAAACATCTGCAAGAAAACCGCCAAGCTTAGAGACCACGAAGGACCCCTCAGAGATGAGTGTGGATCATGGTTTGAGCCATCCACCTCTGCACCCCCCTCACTGCTACCTAGCCAACCAAGATGAACCTTAGCTCAAGCTTGTCAGCCAAAGCCATCTGCTGCTTAGCCAACTTGTGTGAATGCAATCGTGGTTTTGCAAACAGTTATGGAGATTGTGACCTTCCCAACGGGCTTTATTTGAGCGAGTTTATTTATATCTGTTGAAGGAAGAATCTTCATCAGGGTCCAGTCCAAGCCGGGAATAAACAACATAGCGACTGCTTTATAAAGAAGGTTGTAGTTTATTGAAGAGGAGAGCCAGACAGAAAAGACGGCTCTGGGAAAAAAAAGAGAGAGCACATGTAGTAGGAAGTGGGTTTTTATACCTTCTTGGGCTTTTGTTTGGAGTTGTTCCTGTGTCATGAGTCTGAGTGTGCCTTTCTGGTATTCTGATGGTGGTGGGTTAATCCTATTATGTCCTGTCTTAGAGTTTGGGTGGGGTATGTAGATTTTAGGGGTCTTTGTCTTCCTGATCTCTTCAGCTTCTAGCTGGAGGGCTCCAACCTTCCTGAATGGATTATTACATCTGCATTTCTAAAAGCTGATTTCTGCTGAGTTGTCTGGCTGGTGTGTGTGTGTGTGTGTAGAAGTTTTTGCCTTTTTAAAGATCTTCTCCATTATTCTTTTGGGGAAATATATTTTGCCTTTTGGGCATATATTCCCAAAATATTTCTTTTTCTCGGTTGTTCCCACATATCTATATCATCTATGCCAATAAAAGAGACGGTCTGTAGCTGGGTGATGGAACAGTTCTTGGTGACCTCTGAGCTTAATTGTTGGCTTGCAGACGCTCCATTACCTTACTAGGTAACCTCAATGCGAGTGAGTGTGGGGTTTGCTATAATGAAATGACTGAACAATTCCATAAGGGTACAGGTACTCCTTAACTTACAACGGTTCATTTACTGACCGTTCAAACTTACAACGGCACTAAAAAAGTGAAATGACCATTTTTCACTCTGACAACCTTTGCAGCATCCCCATGGTCATGTCATCAAAATTCAGATGCTTGGCAACTGGCTCATCTTTATGACGGTTGCTGTGTCCCAAGGTCGCGTGATCCCCTTTTGCAACCTTTTGACAAGCAAAATCGACGGGGAAGCCAGATTCACTTAACAGCCTTGTTACTAACTTATCAGCTGCAGTGATTGACTTAACAACTGGGACAAGAGAGGTTGCAAAATGGGGTAAAACTCACCTAGCAAATGTCTCACTTAACAAGTTGAAATTTTGGGTTCAATTGTGGCCGTAAGTCTAGGATTACCTATATACAGTAGTGGCCTCTCGTTAATAATCTATGGTTAACCAGAATAAGACTACGAGAAGCGGGTGGCAACAATCCGTTGACCACTAGGTGGCCCTACTGACATTGTATAAAGCAGGGGTCCTCAACCTTGCCAATTTTAAGATTTGTGGACTTCAGCTTCCAGAATTCCTCAGCCAGCAAAGCTGCCTGAGGAATTCTGGGAGTTGAAGTCCACAAGTCTTAAAGTTGGCAAGGTTGAGGACCCCTGGTAGAAAGGAACAGAGAACTTGCAGCTTCACCCAGTGGATCCCCTGTGAAGGACAGAAGGAAGCTCTAATTCAGCAACATTTGGAAAGCATTTAGATTTGTTGCAGCTATTGCTGAGACGTCACTTTTCTTCTTAGGAATTAATCAAATACTAAATTAATGATTTGTGGCTGATTTCAGTAGGTGGTCACATCTGCTCTTCCATGTCTCAGCTCAAGACCCAAATAGGGCCAAGTTCGTTCTTAAAGGAATATTCAGAGTTTGTTTCCTTTCAATCGGAATCGGTCTAGTACAGGGGTGTCAAACTGCCGGCCCACCGGCCGGATGCCGTCATGTGGAAGCCGCGGCCACCCCAGCTCCAGCAAGGGGAAAAAAGTCACGATGTGTTGCTGCACGTCACGTGATGCGGCGAGTTTGACACCCCTGGTCTAGTACATTTATTTATTGCAAGGAACTGAAATCCGGATGTATTCTAACCTCTCTTTGGAAACGGAAGTGACCCACCCCCAGTGGTGGGATTCAAGCATGTGAACAACGGGTTCTCTGTGTGGATGCCGCTTCCGGAAGTCCATTCTGGGCCTTGGCAACACAAAACTAGCTACCTTTTCTGCCGAAGTGCGAACTAGCTGAATCCCACCACTGCCCACCCCATTTTATACTCAACACATATACTTTGGACTGATGTCAGAGAAGTACTATTCTAATTTCCAATTGAGTGTTGACTGCCATGCATCCATGCTAATGGAATCATGTATCTAAAAATTATTGTGTTTGGGCAAAAAAAAGGAATTGTATGTGTGTGTTGCTTTGAACCTAGGAGACCTCTTATACATAAACCCTCATGGGCCCATATTATTCAGTATTGATTTCTGTCACAACTGACCAGGTGTATTCTTCTTTGCAAAGCGTTCACCAAACCTGAGATCAAATACTGTATACGGTTCCTATAGAAGAGAATATAGTAGCTCTTCCATTATAGATTTTCTATTACTGCTCTTCTATAGCAGCTCAGGATTGTGGACTGACAATGTGATCTAGTCGTGTAATATAAACAATGGTTGCTGGAACTGGGCATGTCTAGTTTAATGAAAACAGGGACTGGAGTGACATGATAGCAGTGTTTCAATATCTCAGGGGCTGCCACAAAGAAGAGGGGGTCAACCTATTCTCCAAAGCACCTGAATGCAGGACAAGAAGCAATGGATGGACACTAATCAAGGAGAGAAGCAACCTAGAACTAAGGAGAAATTTCTTCACAGTGAGAACAATTAACCAGTGGAATGGCTTGCTTCCAGAGGTTGTGGGTGCTCCAACACTGGAGGTTTTAAAAAAGAGATTGGATAACCACTTGTCTGAAATGGTATGGGAAATTATCAAAGAATCTGGTAGGCTAGACTGAAAAGTCAAAAACTCTTAGAAGAAAGTATTTATTTATTTATTTATTTATTTATTTATTTATTTATTTAAATTTATATGCTGCCCTTCTCCCTAAGGACTCAGGGCAGCGCACAACAATAAAAATTAAAAACATAAAATAGAAAATTTTGAAAAGAATTAATAAATACAATAATTATATGACATTTTAAAAACCAGTAAAAAGCTAATTAAAACCGTAGTCAGTCCAGGCCCGCTTGTTGGAACAACCACGTCTTCAGGTCACAGCGGAAGGACCGAAGGTCAGGAATAGTAGCAGAGAGCCAAGTCTTCATCGTGGACATCTTAAAGGCAGGCACTGGAAACTGAATGGCTTTAGTAATATTTGCTTTAATTTGCATATATACAAGTTGAGCAAAGCTAGAGACACAGACTGAACATTCCAACAGGGAACAAAATCTGTTAACTTACATCAGATGCCTAATAAATCATCCTGCATAGTAAAGTTCTCTCTGAATCCCAAGCTCAGTTGTCTATATTTGGATTGACATCATGTATTAACACCATTTTTTTATTTCTTCCTTGGGCTACTATGTGCAGTGAACTCAATCCATTAAGATTTGAAAATTACAGTTTATAACAATGTATCAACCCAGCCTATTCAATAAATCATAACTAAATCATAGCTAAGCATAACATGGAAAGTACATTGCTAGCCAATAGCATAATGTGCAAATAACCTCAGCTCAGTGTTTTTAAACTTCAGATATCCAAAGTCAAACCACTCTATAAAAGCATGAGAGTCCCCAGAAAATAAGAATATTTTTTCAGCTTTTCCAAGAAGAGAGAAATACTAGATCCGTTATACTGTTGTACTACTGCATGTGTCAATTATAGCAAGTTTTAAAGGCATTAAAATTGCAATCATACTACTAGCAACACTTCTCTGAGCTGGAATTGATGCACTGTCAAAGGTAAAGGTAAAGGTTCCCCCTCACATGCGTGCTAGTCGTTTCCGACTCTAGGGGCCGGTACTCATCTCCGTTTCAAAGCCGAAGAGCCAGCGCTTGTCCGCGGACGTCTGTGTGGTCATGTGGCCGGCATGACTAGATGCCAAAGGCACACGGAATGCTGTTACCTTCCCACCGTGGTGGTCCCTATTTTTCTGCTTGCATTTTTTACGTGCTTTTGAAATGCTAGGTTGGCAGAAGCTGGGACGAGTAACAGGCGCTCACTCTGTTACGCGGCACTCGGGATTCGACCCGCCAAACTGCCGACCTTCTGATCGACAAGCTCAGCGTCCTAACCCACTGAGCCACCGCGTCCCTTGCACTGTCTGCCCTACTGCAAAATATTAAATTTAGTTCTTAAACCCAGACATCCCTGAATTGGGCTTGCTCAAAGGACCCAACTGGAGGCTGTAGTTTCTCTGTTCTCTCATCTTGGGAAAGGAATCATTTGTCAACTAGTCTGTAGATACATGGACTTCTAAATGACAAACAGTAGACAACTTTCTTAGTTAAGTGCTGGAAGAAGGGAAACTTTCAATTGTGTTCTTTTTTCTAGTTGATCATTCCTGTTTTCAAATTGTTGGTGTCTGGTTTTACATTCAATTTTTTTATAACATCACTGTTATAACATGCAGAGCACTATGGGGTCCTTGATGGTCTCTGAGCTTGGTGGTTTTCTTGTAGGTGTTTCATTATTAAGCTAGATAACACCATGCTAGCATTGATGATGTTACTTAGCTTGGTAAATGAAACGTCTGCAAGAAAGCCACCAAGCTCAGAGAGCACCAAGGACCTCACAGTGCACTCCAGAGCCACAAATATTCTCTTACATCAGTATTCAGACAGCTGCTTTTCAAGTACAATGAATGAAGATGATGGATGAGGAGTCCCTTGTTAGAAAGTGGGGTCCATGCCAAACAACTCAAAAGTGTTTGCTTGTGTCTTCTTTGTGATGTATCTAATGGATGTTATTCTACTGATTATTTAGATAATGGCTCAGTTAATGGGAAGGAAAGTTCTAGCCAACGATCAGACTCTGATCAGTAAGAGAAGATTAATTTGTACATTTGTCAGTAAGGTCATTCTACTCAGATGGATGGAAAATGAAGAGTTAGATTTTCCATTACTGACAGGAAAAAACTCTAAGCAAATATTTAGTGAGGCACCTGGAAATAACAGATCCACTTATGGTCAATTTGTAGGAGAGGGTTTAAAATGGATGTTTCTTTTACGTGGCCAAATCGTAGTCCATGAGGACTCCTCTACTCCCTGATAGTTGCTAATATTTATTGTAAACTGAGGTGATACAGACTTTTTTATAGCTACTATCTTATAGCTCCTATTTATTGATTGCATCACAATTGATTGGATTTGCATAACACAGCCAAAAACAAACGAATCCCAAGATGATCAGTCATAACCTGCCCAAGTTAATCAAGTGTTGTGGTCTACAAGTTGAGAATTATGGTCTGCTTCTCTCCTTTGGATTCGAAAGCAAAGTTTGGTTTGTACTATGGCAGATGCTTCATGCCAGATTTGGCGGTGATAATTAAACTAACCCATGGGACTATATAGATACTACAATATTTTATATCCAAAAGATTAAGTCAACCTTGGCCTAATCTCAAACAGCAGAGTAAGACCCGGTTGGGATTTGGAGAGGAGAACTCAGAGCTGTAGGCTGGCCTGGGAATTTAATATAAAAAAGATGTTGAGACTCTAGAAAGAGTGCAGAGAAGAGCAACAAAGATGATCAGGGGACTGGAGGCTAAAACATACAAGGTATATCTAGTTTAATGAAGAGAAGGACTAGGGGTGACATGATAGCAGTGTTCCAATATCTCAGGGGCTGCCACAAAGAAGAGGGAGGCAAGCTATTCTCCAAAGCACCTGAAAGCAGGACAAGAAGTAACGGATGGAAACTAACCCAAAGGAGAAGCAACCTAGAACTAAGGAGAAATTTCCTGACAGGGAGAACAATTAATCAGTGGAACAACCTGCCTCCAGAAGCGGTGAAGACTCCAACACGAAGTTTTTAAGAAGAGACTGGACAGCCATTTGCCTGAAATGGTATAGGGTTTCCTGCCTGAGCAGGGGGTTGGACTAGAAGACCTCCAAGGTCCCTTCCAATTTTATTAACAACAACAACAACAACAATAATAATTTGAAAGAATATCCTGGTATGAAGCATTGGCAAGTCACTTGTGGTTTTGTGGTCAAGAAAACTATAGAGATGTGTCCCCGTGCCTTGAAGAAAGGAAAACCCAAAGGAAGAAGTCTTCCATTTTAAAAATCCAAAAGTTAAGGCCAATGAGAAGAACAAGATTGAGAAGGTAAGACAGAAGTCTATAGTTTTCTTTAAAAACATGAGCAGGTTGTTTTCCCCTCTCTTTTATCCCCTAAACATGCCAATTCTGGATCCGATGAAGAAATTCTGAGCCTTCCCAATTTCATATCATTTCAGATGAAGGGGAAAAAAATATGATCGCTTGGCAAAGTATTAGTGCTTTGCAATATGAAGTACTGTTATATACTACAATACTTTGTAAGGCTTGGCAAGTATTACAATACGAAGCTTATCTTTTGTATTCCCAGTGCATTTCTAATGGGCATGAAATTGCATTATAAAAATCTGCAATCTCTTTTGTCGTACAAGATGGCTCTAGAGGGTACATTGGGGAAAAAAACATATCAGTTGTTTTGATGGAAACGGAAAAAAAGTAGAAGCAGAAGATGGTTTTCTTTAGGGGTGTTTTTTCTTCCCTATAATAATAATAATTAATAATAATAATTAATAATAATAATTAATAATAATAATAATTAATAATAATTAATAATAATAATAACTAATAATAATAATTAATAATAATAATAATAAGTTGGAAGGGACCTTGGAGGTCATCTAGTCCTCCATAGCTAATAGGCTATGGGAAGAGCTTCTGTGCACATGTAAAAATCATAGTATAATGTTGTGATTTATAAATTAGTGTGGCACTCAAACCTTCCGACTGGCTTCATTCAATAAACCATGGATAAAATAACTTCATATGAGTTATGAGTCCAGCTACTCACCCGAAGTTTATATTTGCTATTTACTGTTGTAATGTTTTTTTTAATCTTACTAATTTATTTTTTAAGCCATCTAGAGTCATGTGTTTGAGATTGGCATATAAAGGTGACTGAGCTGTTCTTAATCATCCAGAAATCTATGACTACAGTAGATCCCAACCTGCTTTCCTGCATAGCTCTACAGTAATTTCTCTAAGATGGCGTCTAAAATCCTACCATTTATTCATGGGCATCAATTGCAATTCCTAGAGATCTCATTTGCACAACTGATGCTGAGTGATGCAAATTATGTAATGCAATTAGCAATTAGTATGATGCACATGATGGCACTTGTCTGTCTTCTCCCCTGATATACATTTCCTTACCATAGAAGAAGAAAATCTTTAAAGTGGTCAATGAGCAATACGTAATGAAATTTAATAATATAAATTACC
Source organism: Vipera ursinii (assembly GCF_947247035.1). Lineage (NCBI taxonomy): Eukaryota > Metazoa > Chordata > Lepidosauria > Squamata > Viperidae > Vipera > Vipera ursinii. The sequence continues at coordinate 13,088,924 of NC_139519.1, read as the reverse complement.
TCTATATCTATTTTATCTATCTATCTATCTATCTATCTATCTATCTATCTATCATCTATCTATCTATTTCTATCATCAATCATCTATTGCCATTATTTTCATAAATACTATATTGTATTATACTTAAATATGGCAAATATTAATTAATTTATTTATTTATTAATTGAATTTCTATACCGTCCTTCTCCCGAAGGACTCAGGACGGTGTACAGGTTGTAGACTAACTAGACATATCTATAACTTGGCTATAGTGTTTACACATGACACAGCAAGATATACTTAGGATAATAGAACTGCACATATCTATCAATCAGATAAAAGGTATAAGGTTGAGATGACTTTGAAATTTATTTGAACATGGGATTATCTACTCCAAATATGTAGCAGCATAAATTTGCAATATAATAAAACATGGCTAATAGTTTCAGAGGTACCTAGAAAGAGAAATATTTCAAATGTTATTCCAGAGTGACCCTGATTGACAAAGCTCAAAGGCTGGTTAAAGATAACCTTGATCTTTCTGATCTCAGTTAAATGATGGTTTGCTATCATTTACACATTTATTTCATCGTGCACTTATAGCACACAGTTTTTCTCCATTGTGAGGAGCAGAATGGGGAAGCTGATGGTTGAATAAAGATTGGAAATACCTACACATAATTGACTAATTGTTTCCCTATCTTTAGAAATTCAAGAATGGGGAAGGAAGCTTTGCTACCTGCAGATCATCTTGTCGGTTTTCATAGGACTTTCCCCCATATGCTACTGTGAGCTAAGAATGGAGTAAGCCACAGGCTTGCCATTAGAATTTGAATGAAGTAATGGACACTACTAACATTTGAAGATCCTGGGCATGGCTGGCTGCACGATTCATTGGCACACAAGTGGTTGATCACAAGCCACATCACTCTCTCACCAGGATCACTTGCATTCTTCCCGTTGGGCAGGCTCAAGTTGCTTGAAGTGACGATGAAGTCAACACATTCCTCGGTTCGAGTTTCCCTGCTCTCATTAAGCCAGAGGGGCAAAGAACAGTTGGGGTAGAAAACTCCATTGGGAAACTCCCTTGCATTATCCCTGTAAAAAATGGTGTCATTGGCCTCCAGAGTCATGCTGTCAATCATTTCACTGCCATAGCAAAGATTTCTCCGGGTGATGGAACTTTTGGTGAAATTTTTGGCATTCTTGTTCCACAACCTTCTGCGTGCACTGCTCCTCCTCACACAGAGACCGACATGGCTGCAGAGTACTGCAAGGAGGAGAGCCGTGAGGAGATTTTTCCACATTGTGAAATCTTTGAAAAAAAAAAGAAGAAGAAGCATTTTGGATACGGCAACAGCTAACTGAAGATTTCAAAATATTGCATAAGTAGCAGTACTGAAAAAGCTTGGAAACCATTGCAACTATTAGAATTCACCAGGTAGCTAAATTCTTGTTCTGACTGCTAAGGAAAAAGCAACTTCCTTTGGCAGGTAAAGAGCCAACAGGAACTCCATTTTAATTTAAGCTTCACATCCAAATAGATTCTTCTGCACTACCCAGCCAAGATCAAATTAAAACCTCTTTACATCTTAGCCATAAGAAAACCTAGTTTGTGTGTCTGTGTGTCATGCTCCAAAAATCATGAAAGACACCTTGTGATTTTTTTTTCTTGTCCCCCACCCATAGACAGAAATCTTACTAAATGAAAGCATGCTAACTACTACTTAAGGCATATGCTCTGGAAACAATTAAGGAGGAGCTGTCTTCATTCTCTGTCTCTCATGCAAACTATCTGAACTGAGTTGTCTCTTGCTCCTCTGGAATGCACCCCCACCCTTTGGAATCCAGACTGCATTCCCTCCCAGTCTGCCTGTGAAAGGGGGAGTGAGACAGAATGGCAGGTAACAGCAAAAGACATAGATGAAATTTTGCATTTTTATTCTAAAATAATAACAGAAAAAGAAAAGGAACAACACACACACATAATTACGACACAAATACATGCATTCTCAGTAAAACAGAAAACCTTTTTTAAAAAAGTGAAAAAATGCAAGAGGAAAAAAGAGCCAAAACACAAGATCCTGTTAAAACCATGACACCAACAGCTGCAAATCTACATATCTAATGTAAATATTATCCAAATGTTATCCAAGGGCATAGATATTTATTTCTAATACAGTTATATAACCTACTGTATTTTGTAGAAATGAGTTCCATGTTTTATTATACTTCTCCATACAAGGTCTACATCTATAGGCAATCTGCTCCTAGGTCGTAAATCAATCTGCTCTTCAATCAACTTAGTGAATGAGACCATACATTTGTCTTTTCAGTGCTGCAATATTAGTCTTTTGGCCATAGTAGGGCTCCATAGAATCCATTTACAGTGTCCACTTATCATATTCCATCTACTAGGCATGCAATTTAAGATAATACCCTTTTGACATCTTTAGCTTTTGTCACATAACCATATTTATATAGTCCAGCACTTTCCCCCAAAACTTAGTAAATACTAGACATTGTAAAAATGTCTTTTCAAGAGGCTTCTCAGCATGTTGTGAAGATTACATGTAGCTTTTGATGAAACTTGATACATTGTGCCTGCATCTGAAGATGCCAACCACAATTGCCAGCAGCACATCAGGATATCTGTCGTCTAGATCATGGTCACGAAACAGTGAAGTTCAGGACTGTCCAACAGATACCAGCCGTGAAAACATACCCCAATTTCACTATTTTATATACTTCTATCTTTTTCAGTTGGACATTCATTTTTTTACACTTTATCCCTTGAATTGTTTGCTTAAAAATGATCTCAAAGGTAGAAGCATTATAACCTGAAGAACGAAATCTAAAAAGAGACCATGTCTTTGTCTGAAACAAGCTAGCAGACACACTGAAGCACAACAGCTAAAAATGGATTCTTATGTAATAAGTAAAGAACTGAAGACACTTGTGGAAACTTTTCCATCCACTAATAAATTTGCTGTGCTGGACTCTCAGTCTTTGTCTACAGTTCTAATGGATTCTGCGCAATCTCTTCCTCTGGATGAGTTAGAAGAAAGCTCTTTACAACACCTTTGGAAACTTACCTTGGGGGTATGTTTTAAATGCATTCTTTTTACAGCCAAAACAGTTATTTCTTTTCTTTGAGAAGCTTCAGATAGTAAACGAGAAGCTTGATTGGCATCCTGGGAGAGAGTCTTTGTAAGTATTCATTTGATTCTCCAGATAATTTTCTTAGTTTGATTCTGGCTAGGCTCCCTTATGGTCTAACTGTCCTTTAACAAAAGCTCCTAAACTGCACACAACCCTCCAGCTAGAATGGATAGCTCTATTCATACTATCTGGGGAATGAAAAAAAAAAGAATTGTAGTCCAAAATATCCAGAGAGGAAGGCTGCTACAATGCTGCTTAAGCACTGCAAAGGCTGAATACTTTGGGGAGTAACTTACCTCTCAGTAGGAATTATTCCTGGTGAGCTTCTCTGAAGATGTGTTCGTTGGAAAGGCAAGTTTCTCTGTATGCTTGAGGATTGATTCTCTCTTGAAATTTATAATGGCAGTGGGGTACTTTAAATGCCAGGTACGGCCAATCAGGTATCTCAGACAATCTGCCGTCTCTGAACTCTGCGGTCACCATTCTCGATGCATTTGTTAGTTGCATTTTTTGTTTCTAGAGGGATGTTCTGATTCAGTGGAAAAAAAGCCCCAACAGCCCACCACAGGCTCCAGGCAGAAGCTGTGCTTTTAGTGATAATTTCATTTGCAAAGAGAACAAAGTGCATCCCTTAACATTAGTTTTAAAGCTAGGAGTACATGCTCATTACTTGGGAGTGTCTGAAGATCTTTTATGTGAAGTTTGTATGCCTCTGAATAGAATTCTAGCAAGGCCTGATACAATATGATGTCAGCCCCAACAACACTAAGAAATCAATGCTGCATAGATCAGGATCTTTACTGTAACAGCTATGAATGACAAAAACGCCGTGACACTCAGCCACCTCTCTCATTAAGCTGGAAACTTCAGCAAGCATATGTCTGTTGCTATGGAAGCATTTTCCTCAGTAAATAAAATGGAATAAAACTAAAGCCGTCATTCTTCCAATTGAATTATACCGAAGAAAAGAGATGCAGGTAGTCATTTTGGTACCAATCAAGTGTTTTCTCTTACGTTTTTATAGAAAGGATATTTTCAAAGAAGTGATACATATCCCTTTACATGGCAGCTGAAGACTGTTGAAGGCACAGCAGGAATATAATACTTCCTGGTGATCTAAAAAATAAACCTGCATTTAAAAAAAATGCCAACAGAAGGAAGAGAAACAAATCCATTTACTGATGGTTGATGAATTTCTTTTCTACATGCAAAATTCAGTCCATCATTTAAACTACAGTACCTTAATATTCCCAGGATCAGTCCAGGTGGACATTTGTTGCAGTAAAATTAATCTTTTTAAAAGGTATAGCATTCAGTTTTATATACTCAGAAGCCAATATTGAAAGTGTAGGTTTAGCTAGAGCAGACATGTCAAACACAAGGCCCGGGGGCCAGATCCGGCCCGCGAAGTGGTGTCATACGGCCCGTGAAGCCACCCTGGAAACAGTGAGGGAACGGCCCCCTCTGCCTTGGCCCTGGCCCAGAGACCCTCCTCCTGCCAGAGACCCTCAGATCTGTCCCACTCTTGCCCAGGCCCCGATAGGCACCCTTGATGCGAACGATGTAGAGCTGGCCACGCCCACCCAGTAGGCCATACACACTCTAGCCACGCCCACCCAGTAGGCCACACCCACCCAGGCCACACCCACCCAGCCCCCTGAGGGCAACCGCAATGCTGATGCGGCCCTCAATGAAATTGAGTTTGACACCCCTGAGCTAGAGGCTCCTGAGCCATCTGCTTTTCCTCAAAAGACTAGGAATTACCATCAAAATATCTGATTAGATAGATAGTAGAATGATAGTCTGTTTCAAAGGCTGCTCTCGTATGTTTGTTTCCCAAGGTAAGCCACAGGTGATATTGACATTGAACATGTTCCATCTACTCCAATACTTGCTTAACGTTAGACATCTGGATAAATAGATGGGGTCACAAACCTCTACTAGATATCTGACGCAGTTGCCCCAGTAACTTATTTCTATGATTATCACTGTTGTGTCTTTGCTGGGATGAAGTTGGTGGTTTTTCCATGGTCAAGTTGAAATCATGTCCATAACTGTAATTTGTGTTCTGTTCCTCAAATTGGACGGAGAAGAAAAAAAAGAGAGAAAATTAGAACTGGTGGTGGATAGGAAGCACATCTTCATTTTTGCAAGGCATGCTTGTTTGGAAAAAGAGTGATTGATTTCATACTGACAGACGGAATCAGATGCTCTCTCTTGTTTAATGCACTAGATGGGACGATTCACTTGTGTCCAGAACAGACAATCCCACAGAAATCAAAGACACGGGAAATGTAGGGCTGGGGGTTATGAGTAGTAGAGCTATCTTTCCAGCCTAAAAATACAGATAGTTCTCTATTTATGACTGCAGCTGAGCCCAAGATTTATGTTGCTAAGCGAGGCAATTGTTAAGTGAGTTTTGTCCCATTTTATGACCTTTCTTGTCACATCTGTTGAGTGAATAATGCAGTTGTTAAGTTAGCAATAACTTTGCTTTTCCGAAGGTCACAAAAGGTGATCACGTGACCCTGGGACATTGCAACATTCATAAATATTGCCCAGCATCCAAATTTTGATCACGCAACCATGAGGATGTTTCAGTGGTAGTAAGTGTGAAAAATAGCCATAAGTTACTTTTTTCAGTATTGTTGCAACTCTGAATGGTCACTAAATGAATGGTGGTAAATTGAGAATTACCTCTATGAAGGAGAAAGATCTCTTGGAGAGAATGGATTTTAAATAAGTATTTTCATTTGAACATTTGCAAGTCCTGTGCTTTTGAGAATTTGACTATATATCCCTTTCCAAAAGCATTTTGATTCTCTAAGGAAGGTTCAGATATCTATAAGAGAAAAGTAGCTTTTGTCAATTTATCAAAAAAAACAAACAACCCCAGCAGTCATGTTGTCTTGGGACATTGGAAGTTCTAGTCTGACACATCTGATGGGCTTCAAGCAGTGGTGGGATTCAGCCAGTTCGCACCAGTTCGGCAGAACCGGTAGCTAGTTTTTTGTTGCGCAGGCCCTGAATGGACTTCTGGAAGCAGCATCCACACAGAGAACCGGTTGTTCACATATTTGAATCCCACCACTGGCCTCAAGGTGAACATGGCAACAGTCAGGAGTTCGGGTTCAAGCCTAAGTGCAATGTTTTAAAGTTAGTTAAGGATGCTGAAGTTGGACCATAAAAAAGGCTGAGCGCCAAAGAATTGAGGCCTTTGAACTCTGGTGCTGGAGAAGACTCCTGCGAGTCCCTTGGACTGCAAGGCGATCAAACCGGTCAGTCCTAGAGGAGATCAATCCTGACTGCTCTTTAGAAGGCCAGATCCTGAAGCTAAAACTCAAATACTTTGGCCACCTAATGAGAAGGAAGGACTCACTGGAGAAGAGCCTAATGCTGGGAAAGATTGAGGGCAAGAGAAGAAGGGGACGACAGAGAATGAGGTGGCTGGATGGAGTCACTGAAGCAGTAGGCGTGAGCTTAAATGGACTCCAGAAGATGGTAGAGGACAGGAAAGCCTGGAGGAACATTGTCCATGGGGTCACGATGGGTCGGACACGACTTCGCAGCTAACAACAACAACAACAACAAAGGATGCTGAGCCTGGATGACTTGGGGCTATAATTCACTCTTAATCTTTTAGTACTTTTACTAACATTCTACCGTTTCAGATTAGTTTGTATTGTAAGGTGAAAACGAATAACTCAAGCATTCCCCTTCATGTCTGTAACCACAAGGTAACTACATCATGAACCTTATCCATTACTGTCTTCTTCTTTGGAAGCAAAACAATCTGAAAGCAATTTCTTTTCTGTGAGATTGAACATAGGATATAGTTATATAAAACCACGTTTGACTGCTGGAGACAAACAATGCGAATGGTGTCTGAGCAATTGTGGTCTGGGAGCCGTAGTCTCCAAAGTTTTATTATGGGTTTGATTTGATTGTGAAAATTGAGTTGATCTTGCCATTATGATGGAGTAGGATATCAAGATGGAAAATCATTGTGAGTGTTCTAGGCCAGAGGCCCCCGACTTTTAGGCACCAGGGACCGGTTGTGTGGGGAGAGGTTTTTCTGCAGACTGGAGGGGGCGTGGTTTTGTGTGCTGCCTGCCTCCCATGGATGGGGCTTCACTTGTTTGTGCGGCCTGGTTGTTGGCATGCCGTGGCCCGATGCCGGTGCACAGACCAGGGGTTGGGGACCCCTCTTCTATGCAATGCTCCCTGATTAAAGGCAGCTCTTGACTTCCCAGAATCAAAGCGGGTTTTTGACAAATGAGCCAAAATTTTTGCAAATGGGGACCAAAGGCAAATGTTTTTTTTTTTTTGCTTTTTCTCAGCACTCAATCCCTCTCATTTCCTAATCCAGTTAGTAGAATGTGGTCTAGACCTTTAATGGCAAATGCAGTCTGTTGTCTACACCAAACATGCCACATACACTTTTAGGGAAGAAAGCTGAATTTGAGGATGCTCACACTTCAGAAGGAGACAGGCGAGGAAACTGACTCCAGTCAAATCAAATCAAACAAACTGGAGGTGGCTATTAGATTGATAACAAACCCCACTCTTCTCCTGCATTACTTGCTTCCCCATCTTTTAATCTCATATTACTGTATTTTCATTGTTTGTTTCACTGTTTATTTTATTGTTTCACTATATTGCTACTGTTACATTTTTCTTGTTATGTCTCGATTTTTACTGTGCCAAGTCATGTAGAGTAGCCCCATGGTGAGATACCTGGCACATAAATTTAAATAATAATACAAGAAAGCAAAAGTAATACCAATAGTAATAGGCACCTTGGGTGCAATCCCAAAACAACTGGAGCATCACTTGAACACTGTTGGCATTGACAAATTCACCATCAATCAATTGCAAAAGGCAGCTTTACTTAGAATAGCTTATATTCTACAATGATATCTTTTTGTTGTTGTTAGTTGCGAAGTCGTGTCCGACCCATCGCGACCCTATGGACAACGTTCCTCCAGGCCTTCCTGGAGTCCATCTAAGCTCACGCCTACTGCTTCAGTGACTCCATCCAGCCACCTCATTCTCTGTCGTCCCCTTCTTCTATTGCCCTCAATCTTTCCCAGCATTAGGCTCTTCTCCAGTGAGTCCTTCCTTCTCATTAGGTGGCCAAAGTATTTGAGTTTTAGCTTCAGGAACACCATCAAAAACCCACATCTGCCTCTCCCAGATCCTTAGGTAGACAAAAATGCCAGACTCAATAGGTAGACAAAAATGCCAAATCCAGTCTGAACATCGGGGTGATTGTGCAATGATCTATAATAATAAAATCCCAAAATAATTGGAGCACCACTTGAATACCATTGGCACTGACAGATTCACCATTAGTCAATTGCAAAAGGCAGCTTTGCTTCTTAACACCATTAAATATCTACATCTGCCTATCCCAGTTTCTTGGGAAGGACTCAATAGGTGGACAGAAATGCCAAATCCAGTCTGAACATTTGGCTGATTGTGCAATGAATCATCATAATAAAATTATTGCTGTAGGCTTTACACGTTACATTAGAACACTCAAGAATTATTATATCTTGAGTAATTTAATATCCTTTGCCTTGGATAAGGTTCTTGCAAGGCAATTTCTATGGATTCAGGAGTTTGCAGGGGCTTGTTAATTTTCTTTGGGAGTGGTAGGAATTAATTAAACCTTTTCTTCTTTTGAAGGTATTATCAAATATATACACTGTGAATATTTCTAGGGTGAAGAAATATATACCGTATTGGGTGGAGGCCCAGTTTTGTTTCTGAACTTGAATATGCGGGTTTAGTATTTGGAGGGGCCTTGACATGTACGGCAGTTTGCAGAATAAGTGAAACCAACCACACCCCTGATTTTTTTGCACTCTGACTTCAAAGAGGAAAAGAGACAATGGACTGGGGGAAACAAATGAGGCAAAGATTACAAATGCCAAATAAGAACAAGATCTTGTTAGACTAGTTGCGTTGGCAATCCATCTAAGCAGTATGGGAGAGCTGTATTGAGAGAGCCAGTTTGATGTATGCTAAAGGCACCAGGCTAGAAACCAGAAGACTGTGAGTTCTAGTTCCACCTTAGGCACAAAGCCAGGTTGATGACCTTGGGCCAGTCACACTTTTTCAACCTCAGGTAGGACGTAATGGCAAACCACTTCTGGAAAACCTGGGTAAGAAAACTGCTGGGACTTGTCCAGGCAGTTACCAGGAGTCAACAGAAGCACCACTCCCTAAAAGACACAATGATGTGAAGATTTGCATTTTCAGAATGATTTAGATCAGACATGTCAAATTGCGATGTCACGTGACGTCGCACGATGTATCAGGACTGTTTTGCCATTGCCAGCAATGGAGTTGGTGCAGCTTCTGTGTGATGCATCCGGCCTGCAGGCTGGCAGTTTGACACCCCTGATTTAGAAGGAGGAGCAACATTGGCACCTGTATGCTTTGGCACCTTAGGGCAGTGCCAACCTAGTCATGGCCTAAAGCTGGCCCTGACCATGGCTAAAATTTATTATTATTATTATTATTATTATTATTATTATTATTATTATTATTATTATTATTATTATTATTATTATTATTATTATTTTATTCCATTTATATCCCGCCCTTCTCCGAAGACTCAGGGCGGCTTACAAGCTTAGCAGTAGCCTTCATTCTATGTATATGCCTGCTTATTAGGGCTTTCACACACACCCCAAGCGGCATTATTACAAAGTCAGCTTAATTGCCCCCAACAATCTGGGTCCTTATTTTACCTACCTCAGAAGGATGGAAGGCTGAGTCAACCTTGAGCCTGGTGGGACTCGAACCTGCACTAATTGCAGGCAGCTGGTGTTACTTAAGGAGGCATTAGCCCACTGCTCCACCAAGGCTCATAAGGCTTATGTTGGGATCTTGGAAATTTTAGTTCAATACTTCTGGAGAATCCCAAGGTTTTTTCTTCTATCAAGCATCAGTGATACAACATGTTTAAAAACTGGTGTGTATAGTAAATGTGCATGCGCTTGGATTTCTATCCTGATGGAGGTCAATTATTCGCTTTCTTGTAGAATCAGATGACAGATTCCCAATATTTTACCCTGTCCATCACACCCTATATATAATAGGTCTGTAATAGGGTTCACTTACTGGCATTCAGTGCCATACATTAAGTCTGCCTAGGCATCCACACACAATTTTCCATAGCCAATAAGGATATATTATGTCCATTGCCATTCTGGCATCTCTTGCCTGAGAGCATGGCAACTAAGTAAGAATCAACACCTTGTTTTGGTGCGCTGTGGAGAGCCCAAAAAGAAAACCTTTCACACATTCACTCAGGGGACCAACCCTTAATCCTAAACCTAACCCTTTATTGCAAAATTTGATTCTTACCTAGAGCTCTACCCTTTAACACAGGTGTCCCCAACCCCCAGTCTGTGGACCAGTACTGGGCCGCGGCATGCCAGCAACCGGTCCACACAAACAAGCAAAGCCCCATCCATGGGATGCAGGCAGCACACAAAACTACATACTCTCTGGTCCACGGAAAAGCCTCTCTCCACGGAACCGGTCCCTGGTGCCCAAAAGTTTGGGGACCTCTGCTTTAACGGTTTAATGAAAACCATGGCTCTTCTTTCCAGGCCTACCTGAAACAAACAATCCAGAGACACAATAGAACAAGGGTGGAGGTGAACCTGAGACCCACAACAAAAGAAGGACCACAACCCCCACCCACACTTAACCCCTCTTGGCTTCAACGAGATAGTGTAAATGTACTTACCACTGAGGTGGTCTCACCCCAGGGTTCTGCTCAATCCAGAGAAACATCCCATAATCCCATCACGAACCATCCTCAAAGTATCGAAGTATTTTGCTACTTGTAGTGAAGCAGAGTTTAACTCTGCTGTTCAAAGATCCAACAGGATTGGTTGTTGCATTTTCAGAACATGGTCTTTTCTCTCATGAAAGGCAATAGGCTAACTTGCTAGGCACAAGCAGGCTGTTACAGCACACAGTTTATTTCTCTAACACCTTTCAGCTCCTCCTGCTGCCTATCATATATTGCATAATAATTATGTTGACTCTGCTAATTTAAGGGAAAGTAATCTTGTAATGGAAGTCCTGGAAGGTTTCCAGTCTACTTCAATAACACTATTCTTCACTGGAACTGCACATGTTTATAAGCAACTGTTATTGTGCAATATCCTATTCTGATTATAGCTTGGTTCTGAATCCACCACATCCAGCTTTTGGGATATCTCTGCCCTGATAAAACCCAGTGCACAACCAGTGCACAAAACTCAGTGCTAGATTAAAATGTGAGTACCACCAAAACAGATCTTAATGTGAGGGGTTGGTTGGGGAGAGCACTAGTAAAACCTATGGAGTCCGGGTAAATAAGTCGCACAAAAGCTAATTAGAATTTTACAGAGAAATGGAAAGAAAGATAATGGTTATCTCATTCTAATTCCTTACAGATTTACAACGATCTCTGCTATGTGGAGAACTTGGAATACAGTATTATGTATTGTATCATGGGACCTGGGAAAAGAGGCATATTAAAACTATTCATTTGAGACCAGTTATTTCAAGATCACGAAGTACATCGAGGTGGGGAATCTGCGCTCCTCAAGGGGCTAAGGAATATAACTTCCAACTTCCACCATCCCCAACCATAATAAAGGTAAAGGTAAAGGTTCCCCTGCACATGTGTGCTAGTCATTTCCAACTCTAGGGGCTGGTGCTCATCTCCGTTTCAAAGCCAAAGAGCCAGCGCTTGTCCGAGGATGTCTCTGTGGTCATGTGGCCAGCATGACTAGACGCCAAAGGTGCACGGAACGCTGTTACTTTCCCACTATAGTGGTCCCTATTTTTCTACTTGCATTTTTACGTGCTTTCGAACTGCTAGGTTGGCAGAAGCTGGGACGAGTAACAGGCGCTCACTCTGTTACACGGCACTCGGGATTCCACCCGCCAAACTGCCAACCTTCTGATCGACAAGCTCAGTGTCCTAACCCACTGAGCCACCGCGTCCCTTTTCCAACCATAATAGTATAAGGCAATAAAGTTGATTTTGTGAAAAGTAGCTGCAGTTAGGCAGGAACACTTTGCACCCCATTTTGCCCAAGCACCCATTCATTAACTCACAACTCCGCTCACAAGCATCCAAGCCAGTGTTGCAGCTGCTTGTGATAGCTGAGCCACACCCTGGTGTTTTCAAGGACACCCTGATGTCCAGAGGCAGCGTCACCCAGGCCTGTCCCACAGCTTACTAAAGCAAATGCTAAGACAGAGTGGAAAAAGTGGTTATGAGGAAAAGGAGATGAGCAAATGATGTAGAAATGGGGAGGTAGGGGTGATGTCTGGAGATTAAGGGCGACTTTAAGCAGGAAAGAGGGCTATCATTCAACTGCCAGGACCACAGGCTTCCTCCTGTACTTGCCGATCCTATGAATGAGATGCATTTGTTCCTCTTTGGGGTATTCACCATCAGCTTTTTGATGTGATGGTCTTCTCACAATACTTGCAACAGAGCCTTGGTGGAGCAGTGAGCTAATGCCTCCTTAAGTAACACCAGCCGCCTGCAATTAGTGCAGGTTTGAGTCCCACCAGGCTCAAGGTTGACTCAGCCTTCCATCCTTCCGAGGTAGGTAAAATGAGGACCCAGATTGTTGGGGACAATAAGCTGACTTTGTAATAATGCCGCTGGGGGGGGGGGGGCGAAAGCCCTAATAAGCAGGTATATACATAGAATGAAGGCTATTGCTAAGCACATTGATTTGTGCTTTATATTGTAAGCCGCCCTGAGTCTTCGGAGAAGGGCGGGATATAAATGGGATTTAAAAAAACAAAAACAAAAACTTCTCCGATTTGTCCATGGTGATGGGGTGATTCAAGCAGTTATGGATTCAGCATTTGATTTTTGGGGAGGCTGCTGTGCTCTCTATGTCAGAGCTTAGATCTCGGATGGAGAAGAAAGGCAGCCTGGGTTTGAAATATGGATGCCAAAACATTTGAAACAACAAGCAATTCAGTCTGGGGAGGAGCTAATGAATCCAATGCTACCTCTTGTAAAAGTACTTCTCTCTCTGAGAAACAAGATTGCTCTATACAGGGGTCTTCAAACTTGGCCCTTTTATGACTTGTGGACTTCAACTCCCAGAATTCCTCAGCCAGCGTGCCTGGCTGAGGAATTCTGGGAGTTGAAGTCCACAACTCATAAAAGGGCCAAGTTTGAAGACCCCTGCTCGATAACCTATATGGGACCTTCCTTTTTCTTGGTAAGCGGATATCTGCTGCCAATCATAAGTAGAATATTTGCCACTACTACTGCCCAAAGAAAATATTTGCAATACTGTACTTATTTGATTTGCTAATCTGTACATCCTCACTTTAATGCTCTACAAATGTCTATAAAGGCATTGTTGTGATTCAGTGTCCGCCTCTGGGTTCGGCAGTTGAATCGGACAATTCTGAGGAGGAGGAGGAGGGGATTGGAGAGCCTGCAGAGGACAGTTCTGAGGCATCGCAGAGGTCTCAGCCAGGCCCCTCCCATCTAGTTTGTCCTCAGACCCAGCTGTGTGAGCCTGACAGCTTGGACGAAGATGACCCACAGCTGGCCTTGTTCAAGGACGCCCAAAGCAGGAGGCAGACAAGCAGAAGTAAACAAAGGAAGGCAATGGGGCACCTTGGGAGGAGGCAAAGAGAAGCCACGCCTTGAAACTGTTTAAAAGGGGAATGTGTGGGAGGTGCTGGTTGCTGAAGGCAACCATGTGAACAGCTTCTGATTTAGTTGTGGTTTGTATTTGTTTTGCTCTGTTTGCTCTGTTTTGGATCTGTTTTGTGTAAATAAATTTGGCTGGCTTACTTTCAGCCTATTGACTTTTGAAAAGGGGTTGTCCCTGACATTTCTGCAGGGCCGGTAGTAGGCTGGAACAGAACAGGCATCTCTTATTTGAATAAACTGCATTTGTTTAATTGCCATGCCTTAAGATGATATTTCTAGATATGAGTGCCATATTTTGTGCCACATGTATTAAAGCAGTTATGTAGCCCTGGGTATTTTGAATGATGATAGTATATGAAAATCAGGAGAGAGGGCATTTATTAATATTTTGCAGAATGCATATGTTTCTTTCAGTGAGATTTTATACAAACTGGCTAATTACAGATTATACATTTTTTCTTAAAAAAAGTACTGCCCACTTGGACAATTTTAAGAGAATTTCTATTTTTAAGAACTACAATCTTTAATCATGCTGATAAATGCTATTTTCTTTTCTTAAAAAATAAATACAATATAAGTGTCATAATCACAAGATTTACAAGTGCCATAGACAGCTCACTTTGTAAACAGTTGCTCTTATTCATTTAAATAAGCAGATTGTACATTATGTAATAGAACAACAACAAAAAAGGGAACAAAGTTTTGAAATTAAAGCTCAGGGTTTTTGTTTTTTCCAAGCAAGAGAAGTTGGATGTTCCCAGCAACCATTTTCTTTCCTCCACTTTCCTGCAATTCAGTACAGTTAATATTAATTTGCACATTGCTTTATTTCCAATGTATTTTTCATACAGTAACTAATATCTGCCCAGCTCACTCTGTGGTTGCTATTTCTCAGATTTGCCAAGGAACAGTAAGAGAATTTGGATATGAAATATCATGTTTTCTGGGAATGCTTCCAACATCAAAAGCAATATGTTAATTTGCTAAGGGGCATTTTACCAACACGTTCCTCAGTCAGTCCAAGACAACAAACACAAATTAGAAGTGCCCCTTGATGGTGGCAGAGATAGGATTACACAGTACAAATGCCCCCCAAATAATCTTCTTTCTCACAGCTTCTCATCCCTTCTTTGTTAAGTGAATCCCTGCACTTCTTAAATCAGGGGTGTCAAACTGCCGGCCCACGGGCCGGATGCATCATAGTAAAACCATGCCCACCACGTTGCCGGCAATGGGAAAACAGTTGCGATATGTCGCGACAAGTCACGTGTCGTTGTTTGACACCCCTGTCTTAAATGAATCACACAGTCCTTAAACACATCTGTCTTTTCTCATTAATTTTGATTGTTGGAAACTAGCTGGGAAGGTTGCAAATAGCAAACATGTGACTCTGTAGCATTACACCTGTCCTAAGTACATGCTACTTGTCAAGTGCCCAAATTTTGATCATATAGCTATGCCGCAATGGTTTTAAATGTGACGACCATTTGTAAGTCACTTTTTCCACTGCTGTTGTAAGTTCAGTCGTTAAACGAATGGCTGTAAGTCAAGGACTTCCTGTACAGAGCAAATAGGTTAATTCAATAACCAGAATGCCTTGTGTAAGTATATCCAACATCTTTGGGTTAACAAAATCAGGTCTTCATGTGAAAATACCAAGTAGCACAGACATAATTTGGGAATAACGGCTCCTATACCCTTTTCACTGTGAATCGCAGTCCAGGTTTTTCCATGTGTCTTAAAACATAAGACTTCATTGTACCGAAAACATCACTTGAAAATGCTCCCATATAGAGGAAAATAGCAGCTTGTAAACAGACTTTGAGAGTGAAGAGTCTCTTCAGTGGAAAAAAGAAAAGTGAATGTCATTCTTCCAGAATCAGCTGTTGGTCTGGTTTTGCATCTCTGAAAAAGGTTATTTATCTTCAGCTCTGTCAGTCACCTGTCCTTTATTACAGTCAATGAGCAGTGTTCCATGTAGAGAAGCACAAAGTTTAAAAATATACCAATTAAAATAAAACAAAATGCAACCAAGATGGTGAAGGGTCTGGAGAATTTCACTATGAGGAAAGATGGCTGTCAACGCTGCTAACTTTGGATGTTTTTTGTTTTGACAACATAAAGGTAAAGGTTCCCCCGCACATGCGTGCTAGTCGTTTCCAACTCTAGGGGCCGGTGCTCATCTCCGTTTCAAAGCCGAAGAGCCAGCGCTTGTCCGAGGATGTCTCCGTGGTCATGTGGCCGGCGTGACTAGACGCCAAAGGCGCACGGAACGCTGTTACCTTCCCACCGTAGTGGTCCCTATTTTTCTACTTGCATTTTTACGTGTTTTCGAACTGCTAGGTTGGCAGAAGCTGGGACAAGTAACAGGCGCTCACTCTGCTACGCGGCACTCGGGATTCGACCCGCCAAACTGCCGACCTTCTGTCGACAAGCTCAGCATCTTAACCCACTGAGCCACCGTGTCAACATATGCGACAACATATGGAGATGCAAACCATTTTCCCTCTTACGTTTTACTCTTAGAATTAGTTAGAATTAGATGATACTGGGGTGGGGGAGGAGAAGGAATGTGCATGGGAGTTTAGCTAGACATAACAATACTGTAGTGTGGGAACCAAGGTTATCGAAGGAAGAGATGATAAAAATTGTTTTGGAGAACTGAAGTGAAAGCCTGCACTTCAAACTAATTGGAGAATGTGATTTATGACTGTAAATTAGAGGAGGGAATTGTGCTTTGATACTGTGTGCTCAGGGGAGGGGAATCCAGATTTTGGCTTCGATTATGTAGGTGCTGACATTATGCTTCTCGAATAAAGATTCTTGAAGGTAAACAATGCCTCGAAGTTCTTTGAAGAGTTTCATCTGCTGGAACCCTGACAATGGCCTTCTGGGATTTTTAATCCCAAAAGAGAATTGGAAGAGGACAGTTTGAGAATTACAAAATAATACATGGGGTGAATAAAGTGGACATGCTACTTTACCCTCCACAAAATCAGTTAGAAGTTGTGGAGATGAATGACCATTAGCCTTGATGTTAGTATGGCTGTCTCTGAAGACCATCCGCAGAGAGACTAGTTGGGCTTGTGCAGTTGGTGCTGAGACTCCTATGAGAACAGATTGTTGGATAAAATGAGCCTGAGGTCCAATGCAACACAGCACTGCTTATATGAGACAAAAGTGGAAATAAAATAAAATAAAATAATACAGGTAGTTCTTGACTTAGGGCCACAAGTTAGACGTTGGTTAAGTGAGTTTTGCCCCCTTTTGCAACTTTTCTTGCCACAGTTGTTAAGTGAATCACTGCAGTTGCTAAGTAAGCCACATGGTTGTTAAGTGAATCTGGCTTCCCCATTGACTTTGCTCGTCGGAAGGTCGCAAAAGCTGATCACGTGACCCTGGGACACGGCGACCGTCGCAAGTACATGCCGGCTGCCAAGCGTCCGAATTTTGATCACGTAATTGTGGGGATGCTGTAGTGGTCGCAAGTGTGGAAAAATGGCAATAAATCACTTTCAATGAAGGCAAATCACTTTTCCCCAGTGCCATTTGAATGGTCACTAAATGAACTTTTGTAAGTGGAGGACCACCTGCAATAACATGATTGGATGAGGCTAATGGAGGTGGTAGCAAGTGAGTGCGCTTACTTTAATTTCTTTTCTGACTCTTGCAGAGTGGATGGATCTTAGCTGCTGTTTCTGAACAGATTGTGTTGGTTACCAGCTCCTTTTACGAACCCTCCTCCTAGATTTTCCTGAAGCTTAAGAGTCCGATCCTAGAAATACAGTAAAAGGCCAAATGGCCTTTGTTGAAAAATGCTCACTTCTTTCTTGTGGTGAATGAAAACCTCTCGCTTTCCTTTCCACTTTGTGTGTCGAACTCAGAAGCAAGGCTGCAAGTCTTGGCTACGTGCCCAGGACTGTTAAAACGTTTCCTGCCCTGTCTGGGAACAGCCCCATAGAATGTGTCATTTCTTAATCCATCCGCTAGAAAACAGGGTTGGTTCAGAGGCTGTTTTTCAAATGGCGTAGACTCTGCTATAAACAACAGGCCATAATAGGCACTGAACATGCTCCACCTACCGTTAGCCACAGCATCTGGAGATTTGCAGAGCTGAAAAAGAACACGAGCAGCGTCTTTGAGAAGAGAGAGTCTCTGGACAGCCTCTCTTCAATTTGTCAACACAAAGGTAAGTTTCTTTCATTGATTCCTGAAATGCGTAAATGCGTACACAGCAACCGTGTTAGAGAAGCCACGGGTTTCCTATGTAGGTAAAAAAAAATGCCTTTGCCTGAATAGAAATCTTGTTTGCTGGGAAGGAGTACATTTCCATTCATGTTATGCAACTCTTAAAGTGATAAACTGCCTGGTGGAGCAAAGATGATTTCACGGGATCCAGATGAATTCTGGAGGCAATGTTTTTTTCTCCCCCACTCAAGAGGACAAGCCAGGGAGAAGCGAGAAGCGGTGGAAGCATCTGAAACTTCTGCTGAGGGTGCTGTGCAATTAAAGGCAATCAGAACAGGCACTTCTGTTCTGATTGCCCTTAATTGAGGGTGGGTGTCTTTAATCTGGCCTATTTTCTTGACTAGCAGTTGGCTATATTTTGGAATTGCCCAGCACAGAGAAGCAGAGCGTGTTTTGATAGAGTGAAAGCAGAATGTTCCTGCTGGCTCCGTATAGTGGCCTGTAGTGTCTTTTCGATAGAAAAAAAAACCTCCTCTTAAATGAAAAGGAAATGGAGGCGGAAAAGCATCACAACTTCAAAAGTAGTTCTGGGTGGGATGCAGACATGTTCTTAAGATCGGTGTGTGTATGTGTGTGTGTGTGTGTTTACAAAGCTGCCTGCCAAGATGCTTCTAAATGTTGGGAAAAGAGGGAGCACCTCTTCCCCATTTATATATAAGTAGTTTCAAGGGGGAGACCATGTTTTGACTGGGTTGATGGAACCTAGAATAACAGGGTGGGAAAGGAACCTAAGAGGTCTTCTAGTCCAACCCTATATCATTCCAAAATGAAACAAAAGGTGGCAATTCGTTTGCATGATTTGGCACAGAGCTGCTACGATGATTAGCAACTCTATTAGGCATGAAACCGATGCCTGCATTTATCAATAGATCTATAGTTTGGAGCAAATCCACTGCAGATTTTCTTATTTTCTGCCTAGTTGTTCTGCCCGTTAATTCTGAGGTGGTGAAACTTGGAGCAAGTTGGTAGCGCCTTCTTGCGTTATTCGCTGTTGTTCTGCATTACTAAATAATTCTGTTTCTGACAACTGTGCATGATACAAGGTGGGAAAGTCCAGCCCATTTTGAGGTATGTTCCCTACCATGTACTAGCCACACCCATGGATGACTATGCTACATAGCATTATTTTTACAAATCCTTGGTAGATCTTTCAAGTGAATTGTTGTCATTTTAAGAATGGCTTGGTAGGAACCTAAAGCCACAAATTTAACCGACAATATGAAAAACCAACTGATGCACTAATACAATGCTGAGCTGTAGCACCTAGGGGAGGTTAAAAGCAATACCAGAAAGCAACATGATATGATGAGAGCCAAATGACTTTGGATGGTGGGATTCACCTTCCCAGCCCCAATCACTTAATGGGTTCAGTCTCTTGTGGTGAAATATTTTGGTAGAAATAATGAATTTAAACATGGTCTGGCACTCATGAAAAGATGAGACAGCATGTAGCCTTTTTTTTGTCCTCCTTGCTGTGTGCTGGGAAATAATTTTTAGGAAATCAAATTTAGAACTCCTAGCCGGTAAAGAAGCTCATGATGTGTTTTTATTCCATTTATGCCGCCGAAAATGTAAAGAGGTTTCTGGATGCTAAAAAAGGATGAGGGGAAGAGAATGCCCTTAGTTTTCCCCAAAATTTGGAGTTGATCACAAAGAACTATAGAGCATAGAATAATATGGTTGGAAGGCCCTTGGAGGTCTTCTAGTCCAACTGCTGCTTGTAGCAGGAGATCCTGCACCATTCCAGACAAATTGCTGTTCAGTCTCTTCTCAAAAACCTCCAGTGATGGTGGCTGCCTCTAGAGCAGACATGTCAAACACAAGGCCTGGGGGCCAGATCCGGCCCGCAAAGTGGTTTCATGCGGCCCGCGAAGCCATCCTGGAAACAGTGAGGGAACGGCCCCCACTGCCTTGGCCCTGGCCCAGAGACCCTCCTCCTGCCAGAGACCCTCAGATCTGTCCCACTCCTGCCCAGGCCCCCATAGGCACCTTTGATGCGAACAATGTAGAGCTGGCCACGCCCACCCAGTAGGCCATACGCACTCTAGCCACGCCCACCCAGTAGGCCACGCCCACCCTGGCCTTACCCACCCGGCCCCCTGAGGGCAACCGCAATGCTGATGTGGCCCTCAATGAAATTGAGTTTGACACCCCTGCTCTAGAGGCAAGCTGTTCCACTGATTAATTGTTCTCACTATCAAGAAATTCATCCTTAAATCTAGGTTGGATCGCTCTTTAATAATCCTCCACCCGTCTTCCACCTGTCCTCAGGTGCTTTGGAGAATAGGTTGACCCATTCTTCCCTGTGATAGTCTCTCAAGTATTGGAAGTCTGCTATGATATCTTCCCTAATCCTTCTCTTGTTATACTAGACATATCTTGTTCCCCCAATCATTCATCACATGGCTTTGTATATCAGTGTAGGCTCTGAGTGGTTATGGAAAAAAAATTGCTTTGATTGTCATTGGAGTCCGAATTTATTAGAGGAGTGGGAAATATTTTAAAATAAATAAATACTCTAATATTCTCCCCCTCCCTTGCTTCATAGAATCCATAGGCAACAATTTATAGATCCTAGAAATTTATAATATCAGATTGTTTGAAAGTTTTCCTAAACTGTCCTTCCTGAATATATAAAATAGTTATAAAATATTCATGTAGGGTAACACTTTTCACTTTCCAATTCAGTTACTCAATGTTCAAAGATACTATTTCAGGGACTGGGTTAAGGAAAACAGAAGAAACGGTAAACTTTTCAGAATATGATGGCCAGAAGTTCATGTTACAGTTACATTAATAAAAATTTATAGCTAAGGAGCTAAAGGTTTGGGGTTTTTTTGAGCAGATCTGACTTTCTGGATTAATTTTCTTTCACTTTGCATGTTGTGCCATATCGTTAGAATGTTCTTGATTTTTTTTAATGCTTGCGACACACTTGCCTACGTGTTTTATTGGTAAAGACATCCTGCCCCAAAGTTGCAAAATCAGTGTGTCACAGCGAAAGAACATGACTTTACACTTTAAAAGAAGAAAGACAATTCATTTATCGATCAAGTTGTGCGATATAAAGGGTAACCTCCCTTCTTCCACCAGTTTATTTTTCTAGTGAAGCAGTTATGGGAATGAAACGCTGAGATGAGAGGCTTAAAAGAAAACAAAGAAACAAAAAATATCCTAAAACTGTTTACATAACACATTAAAGGTTAAGGAAAACAATAATTTTCCCTAAGCTGCTGCTCTTGATTGATCATTTTGATCTGTGAATGAGATGTTCTTTTCTGGAATATTTAAATTCATTTAGCTGTTTGAATACTTTTCTCCACCCTTTTCCCTTTTCCCTCTTCCCTCTCCCCTCTCTCCTTTCCTTTCCTTTCCTTTCCTTTCCTTTCCTTTCCTTTCCTTTCCTTTCCTTTCCTTTCCTTTCCTTTCCTTTCCTTTCCTTTCCTTTCCTTTCCTTTCCTTTCCTTTCCTTTCCTTCCCTTCCCTTCCCTTCCCTTCCCTTCCCTTCCCTTTCCTCCTTTCCTTTCCTTTCCTTTCCTTTCCTTTCCTTTCCTTTCCTTTCCTTTCCTTTCCCTTTCCTTTCCTTTCCTTTCCTTTCCTTTCCTTTCCTTTCCTTTCCTTCTTTCCTTTCCTCCTATACTGTTATGCCTTCCAGGAATTCAAAGAGAAGCTTACAATGGAATAATATAAACTTACTTACATAAAAATATACACAAGAAGCAAGTCTTTAAACCAGTGAATTCAGAATTAAAAGATGCACAGTAAAAAGAAAGCTGTATAAAGTAGCTGTATTAAGTAAACAAAGACTGTTTAATGAGCATCCACGCACATGTGTGCTATGCATTATGGCGTTGTATTAGAATACAGAAGGGGTCTTCTGCTTAAGTTGACACAAAGCAGCCTGTTTCACCATCCTCCTGATTCCTTCCAGAGCTCAGAGCAACATACAAGTGTCAGGTTAACAGAGAACATGCAGTTGTGGCTGAATATAAATGTTGTACAGGAGCCAAAGCTCTGAGTTTACCAGAGTTCAGATTTAGTAGGATCACTGAGTACGTTTGTTGTTGCTTCTCAAATTGATAAGTGTTAAGATAGAAGTCCTCCTCCTCCTCTTCCTCCTCCTCCTCCTCCTCCTCCTCCTCCTCCTCCATTGTACGAAAACACTAGAAGCAGAATTTAAAAATAGAGGAAATCGTTAACAATATCAAAGTTTATTGAGCCTACTGACTGATGAAAGAAGTTGAGAAAGAGACTTGATTAGAGCTTAGAAGAAAGGCAGGGATCCAGTTTTGTAAGCTATGGTCCCTTTGACTGAAGTCTTCCTGTATCTGAAGGAACTGCCTAAGCCTAAAGACTTAACATGAAAACTTGGTCCAAACTTGACTGCCTAGCCTTGTGCGGGGGACACAGAGGCTCACACAATTATGGGGCTGGTTGGCCCCATAAGGACCCCCCCCTCATCTGTTTTAACAACTGCTAAACCCCCATCTTGGAATTTTTCACCTTTTGAAATTTTATAATATTATTTTTATATTTTTACACTTTTTAACCTTATTCTGATTTTAATGTTAATTTTATTGATTATATTGTACACTGCCCAGTAGCCACTCTCTGAAGGATATGCGTTGTAAAGAAATATGAAAAATAAACAAAAAAATAAAATAAACAAAAAATAATAATTTCAGTGGCAGCATCTGCACTGAAGCCTGCAAAATAATTTGAGGAGAACAGTTTTCTATAGTGCTTAGTTGCTCTACAGTACACTTACTAGGCATATGACAAATAGGATAGGATTGGCCCTTTTATGACTTGAGGACTTCAGCTCCCAGAATTCCTCAGCTGAATGAACCTTTATTGTCAAAGTACAACCTTCTCCATTATGATCAAATGCTGTGTACTAAATTTGCAGATTTGTTTTGCATCAATTTATCTTATTTCTGCTCTGTTGTTCTCCCTTTTGAGATGTTCAAGTGACAACCCGAGATCAAGAAAGAAGGCTTTCATTTGGGTCTAACAAACAAAGATAGAGACAGGATGCAAATTGGACCCTTTTTGGCAAGAAAGACTCAAAGTCAGTTCTCTCTGGATATCGTGGAGTGAAGTTTGGGCATTTGGAAATGATCCCAGAATCTTAAGTAATTAGGAAAGATAATGGGAAGTCTTTGTGAAAGGGACAATTCCTATTTCTGACTTCTCTTACTGCTGCCCAAGCACATAAAAATAAAAAGGCTTCCTTTTGCATTTTTAAAAAATCATTAGTCCATTGTAGGGGGAAAAGAAAAAAACAGGATATGAAGCAGGCCTATTTTTACCAAATCTGTTGAAAAGCCAGCTCCAGGAATTGCTTTTTCCTTCTCCCCTAAAGTTTCTCAAATTCTAAATTCTAAATTTATCATCATCATTATTTTGAATGCAAGCCATTCTGGAAGCATTTCTTAATGAAAATCAAGATTAAATCTAATTGAAAAAATATAAGTAAACTCTCCAAAGAAAATCTTGAATCCAGAAATGCATACAATTTGTCATTGCCTCAGCAAGGCACAGTTTTTACACAGAGTAGAAGAGGGATCAAGAGCTAAAAATAGATCTGGCGTCTGCAAGGTTTTGTTTTGTTTTGTTTTTTGGTGCCTTCTAGTCAGTGCTGACAGGGACGCGGTGGCTCAGTGAGTTAGGACACTGAGCTTGTTGATCAGAAGGTTGGCAGTTTGGCGGGTTGAATCCCGAGTGCCGCGTAGCAGAGTGAGTGCCTGTTACTCGTCCCAGCTTCTGCCAACCTAGCAGTTCGAAAGCACGTAAAAAATGCAAGTAGAAAAATAGGGACCACTACAGTGGGAAGGTAACAGCGTTCCGTGCACCTTTGGTGTCTAGTCATGCCGGCCACATGACCACGGAGACGTCCTCGGACAAGCGCTGGCTCTTCGGCTTTGAAACGGAGATGAGCACCGGCCCCTAGAGTCGGAAACGACTAGCACGCATGTGCGGGGGAACCTTTACCTTTACCTTTAGTCAGTGCTGACATCTGGTGACAGCCTGGAATAAGTCCAGGGCTTTTTTCCACATAGAATGCTCAGAACGGAGTTCCGGCACCTTTTTTGGATGGAACCTTGTAGGGTAGGCAAGGCGGGTTGTATGTCATGTGTGAGTTCCAGCACCTTTTTCTTTTACAAAAAAAAGCACTGAATAAGTCCTTCTATTTTCCTTGCAAGATTTTCAGAAGTGGTTTGTCCTTGCCTTCCTTCTTCTAAGCCGGCTGGGTTTCTTTAATCTTGCTGTTTGAACCCTTAAACTTCCATTGATTCCTGGGCTGTGGGCAAACACATGTGTTACACTGAAGTACATGTAAGGATTGTATCATAAAAGTGTTCTGTGCCTCAAATTCATCCCTTCTCTTCTACAGTGTTTTGTACGGTATTCTATAGAGTAGTACCTTGCACTCAAGAATCAGCCTTATATGAACTTGTATTATTTTTCCCCAGTTATGTAACTACCTAATTTCATGTGATTCCAGAAGTATGTAATTCTCCTAGGTTTTTGGTAATTTCCTTGCCAAAGCAAGTCAGTTAAGGAGGACAAGAGGCTTCACAATCTCTTTTGACTCTTTGCCCTTATTGTGGAGAGGCACCCCACAACCTCTAGAAGCTCTCTGCCTTGGATAATTTTGGGGGAAACACCCCTCTCCTTGACAAATTTGTATCATTTGTGTCATACTTGCATTTCTCTCAGACTAGATGTCTTCCCCATTTTATTTTGCAGAATCGTCGTCATGGGGAAGTTCCTGTTGACCTGCTCAATCGTGATTCTCTTCATTTTGCTTCAGACAGAAGAGATTGTCTCCATTTCTAAAAAAGGAAGCAGTAGGCCAAGCAGCAGCAGCAGTCGAAAGTCAAGCCGGCCTAGCAGACCTGTCAAGCCTGCAGAGAAAACCAGAAAACCGGCACGCCACCCACCTGTCCACTCTGAGAAGAAGCCTGATAATCCTGCACGGCATCCTCCAAGCCACGCAAACCCTCCTCCATATAATCCTGCACATCCACCCCATAATCCCGCCAACCCACAAAATCCAAGACACCCTCCACCTTATCCTGTCAACCCTCAAAATCCTGCTCACCCCCCAAATAGCCCTGTTAATCCAGGGAATCCTCCTCCATACAACCCTGCCCACCCCCCAAATAATCCCGTTAATCCAGGGAATCCTCCTCCATACAACCCTGCCCACCCCCCAAATAGCCCTGTTAATCCAGGGAATCCTCCTCCATACAACCCTGCCTACCCATATCCGGTCAACCCCCGAAACCCGGCACACCCTCCCCCATATCCGGTCAACCCCCAAAACCCGGCACACCCTCCCCCATATCCAGTCAACCCCCAAAACCCGGCACACCCTCCCCCATATCCGGTCAACCCCCAAAACCCGGCACACCCTCCCCCATATCCGGTCAACCCCCAAAACCCGGCACACCCTCCCCCATATCCGGTCAACCCCCAAAACCCGGCACACCCTCCCCCATATCCAGTCAACCCCCAAAACCCGGCACATCCTCCCCCATATCCGGTCAACCCCCAAAACCCGGCACATCCTCCCCCATATCCGGTCAACCCACAAAACCCGGCACATCCTCCCCCATATCCAGTCAACCCTCAAAATCCAGGACACCATCCCCCATATCCGGTCAACCCTCAAAATCCAGGACAACCTCGCCCATATCCGGTCAACCCTCAAAATCCTGGGCATTTCCCACACCAACCATATAACCCCCAATATCCTCAGTGGGGACATGATTCCAAGATCTGGAAGCCCAAGAAACCCAAGACTAACATGAAGCATATAGCTGGAGCGGCAATTGGAGGTGCAGCAGTCGGAGCTCTTGGAGGCTACATGATGGGACGTGCCATGTCTAATCTGCATTTCCCCTTTAACAACATGAATGAGGAGCGGTGGTGGCACGAAAATCGCAATCGTTATTCGGATCGCGTTTACTATCCCCAGTACACTGAGCCTGTTCCACAAGATATCTTTGTGAGAGACTGCGTGAACATCACAGTGAAAGAATATGTTGAGCCCACCGGGAATAAAACAGAGGACGAGCTGGAAGCCACGGTGGTGACACATGTGGTCAGGGAAATGTGCATCGAGCAGTATCGTACTTTCTCCAGCTCTCCAGGAGGAGGAGGCAGCTCCAGACCTCATGGTGGCAACCCAGCAGACCCGAAGCCAAAGGGTGATGAAGTGAAATATGTAGTGGGGGAACCTGTTGTGGATGCTCCGGTGGAAGATCCTGAGAGCTACATCTTAGGCAGCCCCATCGCCAAGATGTATTTTAACTTTAATGACAGTGAGGAGGAACGATGGTGGAATGAAAACCGCCACCGTTTTGCCACCCATGTTTACCACCCAAACTCTAGCCAGCCAGTTTCAAGGGAGGCTTTCTTGAGTGAGTGTGTAAACGTCACGGTAGGAGAGTACGTGAAGCCCACTGGAAACCAAACCAAGGATGAATTGGAAGCCAGAGTGGTCACACAGCTGGCGAATGAAAAATGCATGGAGATGTATCCCCGCTTTGCTTGGCTCACAGTGGGAGGCAGCTACTATAATCATAAACCAGAAACTACACTGGAGTTCAAACGTGAGTTCAAGCATGAACAGGGAGCAGCTCCCAGAGGAGCCAATGGACACAATCTTGGTAACAATGCTGTGTCTGATTTGCATTTCTCCTTTGAAAATGTTTTGCCCCTAGTTCATCCTTTTGTCATTTCAGTCCTTACCTTAATCACTCCTTTCCTGATCTTCTAAGGGCTACGCTTCCTAAGTCTCTACCAAGCTTGCTATTCACTTATCAGAGGTCTGGAAGATCTCTCTCTCTCTCTCACTCCAGCAAGAATTTAGTTGTGGCTTTATGCTTTTCTGGAGACTGCATCAGTTCAGTACAATGGGGTAAAGAGATGCAGTACATGTGATATCTATGAATGAATTCCAATTGCCATCAATCAATCAACAGTGATTCCTTTTTTGTATTTGTCAAGTCTAATTTAAGCTGGAGACAATGGATATTTCCCCCCATTCCTGTTGCCTAGATCCCTCAATGGGATCTGCTCAATTTTTTCAGGAAATATTTTAGCAGTTCAAATGATAGTAGAAGTTGCTTTTGAGATGGATGGATGGACAGAAGGAAGGAAGGAGACTTCTGCGGTTATTTAAAATGAATACATCAAGATTTGAACTGAAGATTCTATTCAGACACAACTCGTCCAACCTCAGAACCAAATTGACTTTCTGAACAATTGGGATCAAGCAGCTGAATAGGTTTGGATGTGGGCTTTTTTTTAATATTTCCAAAATAGCTCTCCTCTAATGAGAGCTGATAATTCCAACACATATCTGATTAATCAACCATCTTTGCTGAGTGGTGAAAGCTGTCACTCACCTCAAAAGAGAGGCAGGCAACATTTGGTGGGCAAACATAATTTACAATGTCGGGTCTGACACCTGCAAACTTGCTGCTGAAAAACCATGCCATCTGGATAGGCTGCAAATGTTGAGCTGAACGCTTTTTTGACTTTTTTTTTTAAAAATTATGATATACTTTTATTAGAGCGTTTCCCACAGGTTCCTGTCTCACTGTGGTGGAAAGCTGAATCATCACTTTTCAGCAATTGTGGAGGGGGAGGGGGGGTTAAGGGTTGCAGAAAGAAGACTTGAAGTCACTTGTGATTGGTCCTGGGGCTCCAGGGCCCCCTGCTTGATAAACTGTTTTTGTGCCCTCTTTGTTTAAACTGTTATCCCTACCCTTAAATATGACTGGGAAGTTTTGTCTACTCATTAGTAATTCATAGGCTGAGAATACTGTTTGGAAGCCACATGGCGCCATGTTGTTTTCCATTCTTTGTTTTCCTTGACCTCTTAAAGGTTATTGAATGCTTGGGTGGGTTTAAAATCTAATTGTCTATGGAGATTCTCAATTATCCAGGTCATGGTTGTCCACAAGGTGCTTCTCCCCCCAGAAGGCAACTGGACTGTCTTGGTTTTCTTCTTTGAAAACATTTCACTTCTCATCCAAGAAGCTTTTTTTTCAGTTCTCATACAAGGAGCTCCTTGGATGAGAAGCAAAATGTTTTCAAAGAAAAAACAACAACCAAGGATGTTTAGTTGCCTTTTGGGGAAAAAAAGCACCTTTGGAGTTAAACTCTATCTTTAGTATTGTGTATTGTTGTTGTTTTTTGCCATGCTGTGAGAGTTGTCACAAATCAGAAGTGGAAAGAGACTTGGCTTGGATTGAAATTATGCCAAAATTGAGTTAATTACAATGGGGCATCAATCCAACAAATGCAGAAATACGCAAATAAATAAATTTGGGTTCTTAAGCTTATACCAGGACTATGTGTGCTTCTTCCCTTGAAACAAAAGATGTGCTTGGATTTATTCCATTTTCCTTCCGGCCCTATGATTCTCAAAAGGAGTCTCTTTGAGAAAAGAAAAGCTGTATAATTAGCTTGGCTTAAATTCTGAAGATGGTTCCCATCATGAAAAACTGTCTTCTTTAAATATGATACAAAGAATTTTTTTTTTATCAACTCTCGATAAGCAATGTGTTGATAAAACACTGCTGGGACATTCTTGCTTAACTTCTATCAGTAGGTGTGGTTAAGCTAGTAAGACTAATGAGGAAGCACAACACTTCTGTTATTTGGCTCTTTCCTTAATTCATCTGAAAAAGGTGAGAAACATAAATTTCAAGCTAGCTTTAGCATCTTCTTTAGTTAAAGAAGAAAGAAATCCTGAAGGCTAGTTGGGATACAACACAGTGTTTGTGTTTCTGTTTAATTTTCCTTCTTTGTGTGATGGAAGGAGATACACAAGAACACCTGGGAAGTCTATTTAAGCATCAGTGTTGTGAACAAAAAGCTAGAATTTTAAACTATTTTGGTTATTCATTACACTCTAACACGCTCTATATGATACGTAATACTCAGATTTTATTTCCATGTAGAATGTCGATTGCCTAATGTTCCAACACAAAATTTATTTGAAGGTTACTTGTTAAGTGCTTTGACTTGCTAATCTCCATTTACTCTTCTCACCCTTTCTGCTAAACTGCCAAATAAAACTGTGGCCTATATAACACCAAAATAGATTTGTTGGCCTTGTATTTGGTCCTAGTTTGCAAAGCCACTGCAATAGTAAGAAGGGAGTTGATTAACTGATCTAAAAAAAATCCTTCAAACCCTTACATTCTCTGACTATGTTAGTATGATTAAATAAGTTGTGTAGACTGAATTGTTTTTTCACACCATGCTAAAATAACATGCATTGATTTAATTTTGGATTACTATGACTAGCATCCCACCTGCAAGCTTCATAGTATCTTAAAATTGTAGAATGCTTGGTCTTCTGTGTTTTGTGTTTGTGTGTGTGTGTGTGTGTGTGAGGAGAGAGAAAGAGCTTGTATTACATTCATTTCCCCATACATTTCTGATATCTACACATAGACATCTTTATTAACAAAAGTTCATAGGACTTAATCCAGGGGCTTGATCCAGTGAATTGGGCAATGTATACATTTAACAAATAAGTAAGTAAATAAGTAAGTAAAACAAAGCCTTAAATCATGTTCATCCTTTTTAAAGAGTGTTCTGGCTTAGTGTGGCGTCCAGACCAAGTGTCTGCACAGTAAAAAGGCACATTATCCAAGACCGATCTAAATCATTTTAGAAAAAGAAGGAACATCCCCAAGCAATTTTCCTCAGAAACAAAAGTACTGTATAAATATTGGTTAAATTTTATAATTATTGCACATCCTATTGAAATAAACATCTATCCCTTTAAATGGCAGTTTAAAAATCTATTTCTATTATTTGCTTTCTTTTCCTAAAACCAAAGTCCAACTTCCCAGATGATATATTCCATTTAATAACAAAGCTGGACCCATCACTGGTGTCCTAACAGAATGGATGTTATTCTGTGACATCTGATATTTGGGGAAAGGTTATTTTTGTATACATGCACAAACAACATACTTGTATAGTTCGGAACAATTTGACATAATCCAAATGTTTATTTCTTTCGTATTTTATTTTTAACTTTATATCAAACATTTAATTTAAAAAAAAGCATTTGCAAATCAAAATGAAGCCCATGCAAAGCTACAGAGTTACAAAATATCCCGATGACAACTGATATGTCACTTCCAAATCCGACGTTCTCCCCCCTCCCCACAATTCAGTTTTTTTTGCTGTTATATTAAAACATTTAAAGTTGGCCTTTACAATAACCTGGCAAAATATTCATGTATACCAGATACACTCAGTAGGTAAAGAACATATCCCATTATATTTTTACCACACTTACAGTTTTATATCTGGTACAAGCACAGTGTCAATCAGCAAGTCCATTTTTTTAAAAAAGTACCCCTTATAATAAATACCATAGGCGGATAGTATTAGGATAGACAAAATTATTATAACCCAAAGTGCAATTTTCAATTGGGTCTTAAAATTCAATAATTACGGCATCGTCAAACTAGCTAAATTCCAGTGGCTGCTGTACTTCTAGACGTAATATTCTAAGGCTTGCTGTATACAGCGGAGAAATAACAAAGATACAAACTTTGCTAACAAACATTTGGAAAAACAACAACAACCCAGCCCTGCGACTCTGGTGGGGGCCATGTCAGCTTTTGCATCCCAACCCTCAAGTAAATACATAAAACAATAAGAAAGCAAAAGCTGTTTCAAGAATAATGCTAATGTAGTTAAAGTGATGCTAAATGCCAAACGTGGTTCTCTAAAACCAGTTCATCAGGCTCTTGTTCTCAAAGTTCATTAGAAGACCATCCATGAACTTATTCTGGCCTTTAGCTGAAGATAAAGGGGATCACTCCCTCTTGCTTAATAGATTGGGATGGTATAAAGTCTCTTGCCTCGAGCAGGGGGTTGTACAAGAATTCCCTTCTAGCCTTAGGATGCAAGTTTTATGTTCTAACTAGAACTATTAGGGCCTGCTGAGACATCAGCACTGATGACATGAGTAATTTCCCCACATCCAAAAGTGTTCTGTGAATTAGCAGTGCTTTTAGGTTCTCCAGTTGTTCCAGAGACCATTCTAAATTCCAGTTTCTTTCTGAATATTTCTCTGATTTTCCAAAGAAGCCTTTGGAAGTGACTTTGGTCTAGTAGTGAAAGTTATTCCCAAAGTTTTGCAGAGTTAAAAACGTTCAAATTCCTAGTGATACTGTGGTCCAAGGAACTATTGGATGCTATCTTACTCCTGATGTTTAACTGAATCACTAACTTTCTGATAAGCTTGTCCCATTTGAATCAGAACAATTATCACTTCCAAGGAGAGAAACTGAAGTCCTCATCTGGAAGATGAATATATCTTTCATATTCTCAGTCTACCTTTTTACCCTCGGACTCTGAAATACCACCGTGGCAGTTAAAAGTTTTCATTAGCTTTAGATTTCTGAAAATCATTTCAGAAATTATTTCTTAACAGAAATGATATTTCAATCTGCTCATTCACATTCCAAAAACCGAGTTACAATTTTTGTTTTTTTTTCCTGCTCTTAATAAAGTATTTCCATCATGGTATTTTTGTTTCACGGCTACTTGGCCTCAGCAAGATCAATCACATGCTGTGTATCTGCAACAATTGTGCTTCACAGGCCATAAGCTTATTCTTATATATGGAATGGCCTTCAAAATGTCCATGTGTGAATCAGTCGGGGTGGACGGGCCCCTCAAGAGCTCCAAGGCTATTGTACAGATCAACTCTGGTTGCCAAAGCCCTTTTTAAAAAAAATGCAAATCTTTCCTTGTGAAGACATAGTTGGTCTTTTAGGGTGCCAGACTTCGTGGTAATATACAGTGATTGCTGCATTACATATACAAATAAAAAAGTGTTCTAGCAAGGTGCAATGTAGTGGTAGCTGGCCAAAAATTACTTGCCCATTCTTATGTATGTTACTATATTGTGTGCAAGCGCAGGCTGAATGGTCAATGTTTGAGAATGGAGTGAGATTTCTAGCAGGGTAGGTTTTGTTATAAAATGATCTTATGTGCTTCCTTTCCCCACCCAGAAATGTTTTGCAGCTAAAGATAGAATCACAGAAGGGACCATGGTGTGCTCAGAAGAAGCCAGTATGTTCAAGAATACTTAGGTGATAGAACAATTCTTATACACACCCATTAAAAATTGCACCTACAGGAAGGTATTCTCCCAGTAGGTGTATGCTTTTTTATAGAGGTCCC
The DNA here is from genome assembly GCF_947247035.1 of Vipera ursinii. Lineage (NCBI taxonomy): Eukaryota > Metazoa > Chordata > Lepidosauria > Squamata > Viperidae > Vipera > Vipera ursinii. The sequence continues at coordinate 13,056,577 of NC_139519.1, read as the reverse complement.
TTCTCCATACTGCTAGCTCAACAAGAGAGAGCCTTCAGGAAAACAACTCAGTGTATCAGGAAGCATAAGATCAGGGTGACCATTACAAGCACAGAAGGGTTGGCAAGCAGCGAAGCGACCCCTGACATCTGCCTGTATTGCTCCGTGCACATCTGGTGTACCACCTGGGTCACCACCTTTCTCTCCACTTCATCTGCTGTCTTGTTCCCACTGGGCTCCATGTATTCGGTCACGGTGACATTTGTGCAGTCTCTCACGAAGATGTCCCTTGAAACTGGTTGGTCGTACTTTGGGTAGTAAACTTGATCAGAGTAGCGGTCACGGTTTTGTTGCCACCACTGCTGCTCATAAGGATTGCTAAACATAAACCGCATGTTAGACATGGCACTGCCTAAGAGGTAACCGCCCAATGCACCTGCCGCAACTCCGGCCACAGCTGCTCCTGCCACGTGCTTCATCTTGGGCTTGGCTGGTTTGGGCTTCCAGGGCTTGCCTCCATATTGGCTGCCTCCATAGCCACCTCCGTAACCACCTCCGTAACCACCTCCGTGGCCTCCTCCGTAGCCGCCTCCTTGTCCCGGATAAGGTTGAGGGTAACCGCCCTGTGGATAATTAGGTCTATTTGGAGGATGTTGCTGGGGGTAACCAGGGGGGCGCTGGCCCCCAGTATTCCAGCCACCAGGTTTAGGCTTCTTCTTGGAAAAAGAGGGTTCCATTTGGAGCAGGAGCAGGAGAAGTAAAATCCAACTGGTCCCAAGTGATTTCCTCATGGTTGCTTATTCTACATATCAAACAAAAAAAGAATTGCTAGTTAAGTGAAGAACAGTTTGGAGTTTAGGTCCTCTGAAATTAAGGAGACCTTTCCATACCTTCCATTTGAGCCCACACCAGATGTTGAGTTGCCGAAGGGGGGGAAATCAAGTTAATAGACTCTGCATTTATATGTAGAGCTTGCACATCACAAGTAAATCTTTGGGCTCCAGTGATTATTCAAACCCAGACTATACAAATCTTCAGATCAATGTAGATCACTGTGGAAGTCCCACAGAATATTACTCAACTCTGCATGTTTATCTTATTAGCCATATATATATATATATATATATATATATATATATATATATATATACACAGAAGAACTATACAAGAATGAGCTTAACATCCCTGATAATCACAATGAGGTGGTCACTGACCTCGAGCCAGACATCCTAGAATGTGAAGTGAAGTGGGCCTTAGAAAAGCTGAGCAACAACAAAGCTAATGGAGGTGACAGTTTTCCAGCTGAGCTATTCAAAATCTTAAAAGACGATGCAGTAAAAGTGCTACACTCAATTTGCCAGCAAATTTGGAAAACTCAACAGCGGCCACAGGATTGGAAAAGATCAGTTTATATTCCAATTCCAAAGAAAGGCAGTGCCAAAGAATGTTTAAACTATCGCACCATTGCACTCATTTCTCATGCTAGTAAAGTTATGCTTAAAATCCTACAAGCTAGACTCCAGCAGTATGTGGATCAAGAACTACCAGAAGTACAGGCAGGATTTCGAAGAGGCAGAGGAACTAGAGATCAAATTGCCAACATACGCTGGATCATGGAGAAAGCTAGAGAGTTCCAGAAAAACATCTACTTCTGCTTCATTGACTATGCTAAAGCCTTTGATTGTGTGGATCATAACAAACTGTGGCAAGTTCTTAAAGAGATGGGCGTACCAGACCATCTTATTTGTCTCTTGAAAAACCTATATGTGGGCCAAGAAGCAACAGTGAGAACTGGACACGGAACCACTGATTGGTTCAAAATTGGGAAAGGAGTCCAGCAAGGCTGTATACTGTCACCCTGCCTATTTAACTTATATGCAGAGCACATCATGAGAAAGGCAGGGCTAGATGAATCAAAAGTTGGAATTAAGATTGCCGGAAGAAATATCAACAACCTAAGATATGCAGATGATACCACTCTAATGGCAGAAAGTGAAGAAGAACTAAAGAGCCTCTTGCTGCGGGTGAAGAAGGAGAGTGCAAAACTTGGGTTGAAACTCAACATTAAGAAAACGAAGATCATGGCATCCAGCCCTCTCAATTCCTGGCAAATAGATGGGGAAGAAATGGAGGTAGTGACAGATTTTATTTTCCTGGGCTCCAAGATCACTGCAGATGGGGACTGTAGCCAAGAAATTAAAAGACGCTTGCTCCTGGGGAGGAAAGCCATGGCAAATCTAGACAGCACACTAAAAAGCAGAGATATCACCCTGTCAACAAAAGTGTGTATAGTCAAGGCTATGGTCTTCCCAGTTGCAATGTATGGCAGTGAAAGTTGGACCATAAAAAAGTCTGATCGCCAAAGAATTGAGGCCTTTGAACTCTGGTGCTGGAGAAGACTCCTGCGAGTCCCTTGGACTGCAAGGTGATCAAACTGGTCAGTCCTAGAGGAGATCAACCCTGACTGCTCTTTAGAAGGCCAGATCCTGAAGCTAAAACTCAAATACTTTGGCCACCTAATGAGAAGGAAGGACTCACTGGAGAAGAGCCCAGTGCTGGGAAAGATTGAGGGCAATAGAAGAACGGGACGACAGAGAATGAGGTGGCTGGATGGAGTCACTGAAGCAGTAGGCATGAGCTTAAATGGACTCCAGAAGATGGTAGAGGACAGGAAGGCCTGGAGGAACATTGTCCATAGGGTCGCGATGGGTCGGACACGACTTCGCAGCTAACAACAACAATATATATATAGACATGACATGTTGAAATAACAAGTTTTTTCTGAGCTCCTAAACCTTGAAGACACAACAAAGACATGCTTTGATATGCATTGTTTCTACTTTGTTATGGAGTACACGAGAAAAGGATGCGCAAGCAATTCATTTGTCCTTGAGGTATCTGGTCTCCTAGGAAACCAAGCATTCTCACAGGCCAAGAACGAGGCCCAGGAACTTCCCTAGTTATCTCTTCGATAACAATGCCTTTAAGCCTTTCTATTTTCAAGCAAAACAACTACTGCGCCATTCCCCATGCTTTTGATGATCCAGTGGAATCAAGAGCTGTTACAGAGGCCTTTTCAATGGAACTGTTCTGACCAACAGCCCATCTGGTAAAATCTGCAAGGCCTGGTGAAGCTCTTTGATGAATGCTTTTGACCTAGTTTTTTTAAAAAATTGTACACCATTTGTGATTGCAGAACAATAATTTCAGCCCGGATGTTGACTTTACCAAGGATTGGGGAAGGTTCTCTAGGAATCTTAACAAAAGGACAGAGACTAAATTTGCCAACAAGAATTTCTATGCGTCTGTAGAATGGTAGGAACGAAGCAATTCAATTGGAGCCGCATGTCTACAGCTTTTGCTGGAGAGCAAAGCTTGTTTTTCCTCATGCAACGGGTTTTATTCATTCCTTGATACACCTGCAGTGAAGGCAGCTGCTCACTGAACAGATCATTGTGGTGCTTTGTGTGCATAGTGAGAGACAGTATGATTGTAAAACTGAATGTTTTATGTCAGCTTTTTATATTCCTTGCTGATCTGGAATGATCTGATTTTCTGTTTCAGCGGTTGACATTAAAACAAGGCACTCTGGCATTTTAAGAACTATTGTGGTAAGATGCTTTGTATACCACACCCACCCCTGTAGCGCCCTATGCTTATTGCTTGTAGAAATGAACTCAGTGCTCCCTGCATTACATGGTTCCATAGAGACTGTACAACCAGCAAGGGATTTAGGCTGACAGCGAGTTAAATTATCTCAGAAATGAATCCTTAGTTTGGAAAAATTCACAAATGCAGACCTTGCAATCTAATCCAAGGTGACAACATTGAACAAAGATAATAAGGCAGCTAGAAGTCACATCCTTTTCAGGCTTCCCTCATTACTTAGCTAGGAAAATCCACCCATCCTTAAGAAGGCACAAAACATTTGCGGTTTTCATTACCAGTCTGTGTTCTGTCTCTGTTGCCTCTGTTCTGAGTCACTGTGGAATGGTGCCCTTCTATACTGCATTGGTTTTTCCCTCAGGCTCTCCAACTGTCCCCTGTTAATTGTCACCAGCCTGGAGGATCCACCAGTCAGAGCAGCAGAAATGGGTGAGTCTCATTCCCAGCCTCTTCCTGTCTCATTTGTCTATCCTACTTGAGCATTTCCCAAGTTAAAGTAGGAGAAACAGGGAAGAGGTAGGCAGACCTCCATCGTGACTAAAATTATATTTATTTATTTATTTATTTATTTATTTATTTATTTATTTATTTATTTATTTATTTATTTATTTATTTATTTATTATTTTAATCCCATTTATATCCCGCCCTTCTCCGAAGACTCAGGGCGGCTTACAATCTAAAGCACAATGTGCTTAGCAATAGCCTTCATTCTATGTATATGCCTGCTTATTAGGGCTTTCGCCCCCCCCCCAAGCGGCATTTTTACAAAGTCAGCTTATTGCCCCCAACAATCTGGGTCCTCATTTTACCTACCTGGGAAGGATGGAAGGCTGAGTCAACCTTCAGCCTGGTGGGACTCGAACTTGCACTAATTGCAGGCAGCTGGTGTTACTTAAGGAGGCATTAGCCCACTGCTCCACCAAGGCTCTTTTGTCAAAATTAGCCAGATTGTATGGATTCCACCATGGGGAATCAGCAAACTGAAGCTGTCTAGTTTGGAAGTTGAGTCATGGTGACTGGACTTCTTTTCCTGTTGGTTCAAAATGTTTCTCTGCTTATCCAAGTAGCTTTTCCAGTCTGAGCAAGTTGATTGAGGGTCCGCTTATATAGGTCCTCCAGGGACCCCAACCAACTTGCTCAGACTGAAAAGGCTCCTTGGATAAGCAACAAAATGTTTCTAATGAACAGGAAAAGAAAAGAAGTCCAGAAGAAGGCCCCATTTAAAGTCTTGGGGCACAGACTTCCATAGACTCCTAGAGGCTGGAAGGGACCTTGGAGGACTTCCTAGTCCAATCCTCGGCTCAAGGTAGGAGACCTTATTCCATGTTGGACAAATGGTTGCCCAATCTTTTCTTGAGCACTTACAGTGCCGGGAGACAAGCCGTTTCGTTGGCTAATCATTCTCACGGTCAGGAAATTTTTCCTTATTTCCAGGGTGCATCTCCCTCTTACGAGTCTCCATGCATTGCTTCTTGTCCTGTCCTCAGGCGCTATAAAGAATAAATTGCCACCCTTTTCACTGTGACAGCCCTTCAAGTATTGAAAGACTGCTATCAGGTCTCCCTTAAGCCTGCTCTTTGTTAGACGAAACATGTCTAGTTCATCACGTGGTTTAGCCTCCAGACCCCTTATCATCTTTGGTGATCTTCTGTCTTCTCTCAGATAAGACCGCCTCCAAGTTCTTTACTGGTATTGCTCTGGATGCCCCTGCCAAGGCCAGTGAGGCTGATGGCTACAAGCAAGATGGCCTTTTTGGCTAGAAGGACCCACTTAAGAAATGCCCATTGTGAATATGAAATGCTGCTACCTTAATGGTGCCAAGTTTAAACTCTTCTCTTGGCTCTAACATCTGTAATCAGCTTGTTTTCCTGTTCCTGTTCTATGCTGGGTGAGCAGATGTTAGTTTCGAATCACTCAATGTTATTGATTAAATTTTATTGTTTTGCATTTTGTTTGCGGGGCGGGGGGGGAGGTTATTCACGTGATCCAGCCAGTGGATTTGGAGCACAGGGTGGAGTGAAAGTACAATAATAAATTAGGAAAAGAAGTGATCCAGATAATAACAGTACAGGTAACCCTCGACTTACAACAGGAGCCAACATTTCTGTTGCTAAGCAAGACGGTTGTTAAGTGAGCTGGGAGGATTAGAAATGGTGATCACATGACCCCCGGCAACTGTCATAAATACATGCCTGTTTCCAAGCCTCCAAATTTTGATCACGTGACCACGAGGATGCTGCAGTGATCATAAGTGTGAAAATCAGTCACAAGTCAGTGTGGTAGTAAATTTGAATGGTCACTAAATCAATGGCTGTAAGTCAAGGATTGCCTGTACATGGAAAGGGTTCCTATTTCTGGCCTAGAGGGAGAATGAAACGTCTGCTAGCAAACAACTAAGCTCTAAGCTACATCTATTATTATCTTTTTATTAGTACTAGAGGGATAAATTGTAAGTCTACCTCTGCGAAGATCTGACCTGGAAAGTTAATACAACCCAGGTGTCCAGAAAGGCCCAACAGAGGCTTCACTTTCACAGGGTCTTGCGGAAGAACAGGGTAGAACAACGGCTAATGACCTTCTTTTACCGGTCTACTATAGAGAGTGTCCTCTCATATGGTATTGTGGTTTGGTATGCTGGTCTGACAGCCGCGGATAGGAAGGCATTACAGAGGGTGGTGAGCACAGCACAAGATATTGTGGGCTGTCCCCTGACACCACTGGATGACATCACCAGGGCTCATTACCTTGGAAGAGTGAGGAAGATTCTCAGGGATAACTCACACCCTGGGCGGTATCTCTTTACTCTCCTACCATTGGGTAGGAGATATAGGAGTATAGCCAGCCGCACCAACAGGCTGAAAAACAGCTTTCATCCATGGGCTGTTAGGCTTTTGAACGGGAAATAATTTTTATAAACTTTATGCATAACTGACTTGCGAGGCTGGTGTGTTGTGCAATTAGTTCACATGGTGTAATAAGATGGAGGGTTTGTGTCCCTGTAAGTTGGGGCGGGGGGCACGAAGGGAGGCTCAGCCAATCTCAATGTATACATGGCTGTACTTTGACAATAAAGGTTCATTCATTCATTCACTTGAGAAAAGGCAGCTTCCTAGGATCCTGAAACATCAATCAAATGAATCCGAAGACCCAAGCGGCAGGACACTGCAATAAATTTGGGATTCTAGCTAACATATCTTTAAAAAAAAAATTAAAAAAATTCTGGAGCTCCAGAAGATACAGTAAAATGGCATCTTCAATTATTAAGGGCCAGGAGTGGGAGAGGGAAAGGTTACAAGTGCAGCTTAGAGGTGCTGAGGAAGAAAATGGGTATAAACTGACCCGTGGCATAAAAATGGAAGAAGAAGATGAGAAAAAGAAAAAAAATTTCCATCCCTTTGAATTCAGTGCAGCTGACAGAACGAGAGAAACCTATCACACCAGGAAGATTTAAAGCAAGAAACTCCCAATACAAGAATCAGCCAGGTGAGCTGCCAATATATATCTATATCTATATCTATCATCTATCTATCTATCTATCTATCTATCTATCTATCTATCTATCTATCTATCTATCTATCTATCTATCTATCTATCTATCTATCTATCTATCTATCTATCTATATTTGAAAAGGGGAACAGATAAAAAAGCCTAGCAGGATTTGGAGGGACAGGGGAAGGGGAAGCGAGATTCCTCGCAGAATTTTCTTGAATTCCGCTGCCACGGCAAGGATTAGAGTTGGGGGGCAGAGGAAGCGGATGATGGGAAGAGGTGAAGTCACCCCAGTAGTCTCTCAAGCCTGCCCAGCTCCTTCCTCCTCGCCTGGCCGGCCTTTTGGGGTTCACCCCCCCCAGGCTTGGTTCCAACAAAGACGCGACAGGCGACTGAAGCCACCGCTTTGGCAAGCCGGGGGGGGGGATCGTGGAAGGCGATTTCTCGGACTCCACCCCCCCCCACCCCCGTTTCCTTCCCCAAACCGAGCTGAGCCCTCCCCGGGTCTCGCCGACCTAGACAAGGCTGGCTTCAGTTGAGCTGCGTTCCATCCACCGTTGGGTGGGTCGAAGCCAACCGCGCTTGGGTCAACCGCGCCAGGCCGAGCCTTCCACCGTCGGGGTGGCCTTTTTGCCTTTTCCCCACCCCCCACCCCCCCAACCCCAACCGGCCTCGTCCTCTTTGCTTACCCCGACTCGTGCTTTCACCCGCCTCCGTCTCCTCCCGAGGTCCTGGAGCTAGCTGGGGAGGTTGCAAACGCGCCCGGGAGAGCAACCAAGGCAGCGCCTGCCGTGGGCGTTTGCAGTGCCGAGTGTCGCTGCTGCTGCTGCGCGCGGTCCAGGCGACGCTTTTCTCCAGCGAGGAAGAAGAGGAGGAGGAGGAGGAGGAGGAGGAAGAGGAGCGATCCGTCGCAGTTCCTGGGAGCGTAGCCCGCTCAGCTCTGAGCCAGCAGGAGAGCTGGAGACGACACCTGCACAGTGCTTGGCCAGCTCGTGACGTCAGCGGTGGTTCTAAATACCCCCCCACCCCCGCGCCCATCTGTTTATGCTTCCGCCAATTGGAAGGTGGCAGAGAGGCAGGAGGTGGAGGCCGGTGGCTCCCTTGGTGTGTGCATTCGAATAATAATAATAATAATAATAATAATAATAATAATAATAATAATAATAATAATAATAATAATAATAATAATAATAATAATAATAATAATAATAATAGAGCAGCAGTGGGCTAATGCCTCCTTAAGTAACACCAGCTGCCTGCAATTAGTGCAGGGTCGCATCCCACCAGGCTCAAGGTTGACTCAGCCTTCCATCCTTCCGAGGTAGGTAAAATGAGGACCCAGATTGTTGGGGGCAATAAGCTGACTTTGTAATAATGCCGCTTGGGGTGTGTGTGAAAGCCCTAATAAGCAGGCATATACATAGAATGAAGGCTACTGCTAAGCTTGTAAGCTGCCCTGAGTCTTCAGAGAAGGGCGGGATATAAATGGAATTAAAATAAAAAATAAATATAAATAAAATTATTATTAATAATAATATAATATAATATAATAATAATAATAATAATAATAATAATAATAATAATAATAATAATAATAATAATAATAATAATAATAATAATAATAATAATAGAGCAGCAGTGGGCTAATGCCTCCTTAAGTAACACCAGCTGCCTGCAATTAGTGCAGGTTCGCATCCCGCCAGGCTCAAGGTTGACTCAGCCTTCCATCCTTCCCAGGTAGGTAAAATGAGGTCCCAGATTGTTGGGGGCAATTAAGCTGACTTTGTAATAATGCCGCTTGGGGTGTGTGTGAAAGCCCTAATAAGCAGGCATATACATAGAATGAAGGCTACTGCTAAGCTTGTAAGCCGCCCTGAGTCTTCAGAGAAGGGCGGGATATAAATTGAATTAAAATTAAAAATAATAATAATAATAATAATAATAATAATAATAATAATAATAATAATAATAATAAACCTTTATTGTCAAAGTACAACATGTGTACATTGAGATTAGCTGAGCCTCCGCCCCCCTCCTGCTCTCTCCCCCCAACACACAGTGACAACAAACCCTCCATCCCACCACACCATGAACCAACTACACCACACACCGGCCTCCCAAGTCAATTCTGAATAAGATTATGTCCCATTTAAAAGCCTAACAGCCCATGGATAAAAGCTATTTTATGGTTCCCCCTTCGAGGTAGGCCAGCCAAGAAGCAGATGGATCAATGTCAAGTGACATGGATAGAATCTTGCAAGTCTGAAAGTACCCCCTCCTGATGATGTTACCAGTTTGGGTAATGGAATATTAGAAGAGCAAGAGTTGGAAGGGACCTTGGAGGTCCTTCTAGTCCAGAGGTCCCCAACCTTTCGGGCACCAGGGGCCGGTTACCTGAGGAGAGGTTTTTCTGCGGACCCGAGGAGGTGTGGTTTTGTGTGTTGCCTGCATCTGGCGGATGGGGCTTTGCTTGTTTGTGCTGCCCAGTTGCTGGCATGCTGCAGCCCGGGGATTGGGGACCCTTGTTCTAGTCCAACCCCCTGCTCAGGCAGGAAACCCTATACCATTTCAGACAAATGGCTGTCCAATCTCTTCTTAAAAACCTCCAGTATTGGACCACCCACAACTTCTGGAGGCAAGTCGTTCCACTGATTAAGTATTTTCACCGTCAGGAAATTTCTCGTTAGTTTTAGATTGGTTCTCTCCTTAAGTTTCCATCCATTGCAAGAAAATAACCAAGCTCAGAGAGCACCAAGGACCCCTCATTTCAACCTTCAGTTACAAATATTCCTTTATTAGTACCCGTCTCTCACTTTACTCTCCTGTAAACCAGGAGAGTTTGCTTGCTTTACCTTCCTTCCACTTTGGACTCAAAATTTTGTTTATCAGATCACGGTCTAGTCTGCGATTCTTCTTCCTGTTCCCAAGGTCATTCTCAAACACCAGTATATGTAAATATGGGTCAAGGGATATGTGCACAAGCTACTCTTTGCTGGACTCACACAGGACAGTAAGTCAGGTTGTACTTGCTTGAGTTTTGACTTGGATAGTGTGCTAAGCCAGCCTTTCTTGTCTGTCAACTGTCATTTAATGCTCGGAATGTTGTGTGAATCTTGTCAGTGATGTTTTACAAGTAGTCCTCAACTTAAAACTACAAGGAGCCCAAAATTCCTGATGCTAAATGAAATAGTTGTTAAGTGAAATTTGGCCCCATTGTACAACCTGGCTTGCTGCTGTTTTTAAGTGAATCACTGCTGTTGTTAAAAAAGTAACAGGGTTTTTAAGTGAGTATGGCTTCCCGTTGACTTTGCTTATCAGAAAGTCACAAAGGAGGATCACATGACCTTAGACGTCGTAACTATGAGCCAGTTGCCAAGCATCCAAATTTTGACCATGAGGATGCTGCAACAACCGTAGGTGTGAAAATGGTTTTAAGCTGCTTTTTTTCAGTTCTGTTGTGACGGTCATTAAATGAACTGTTGTAAGTCGTGGATTACCTGTATTCCATGCCAGCATTGCTAACGAACCATAGTTTAATGTGAGGGCTGAATGAGGCCTATAATTTGGACTGGTGTAGACGATAATACAAATTGCCTGTTTTCTGAATGATACTTTATTCATTCGGGTCTGCGAAGCTTTGAAGAGGCCAATCTTAGCTTGTGCTGGAACTTGGTACCAGCCAAGACTGAAGTAAAAAGCAAAATCAAAGATCTGGGTGTGTCTGTATTTCCAACAAGCTAGGCAGATTCTAGCGTGCTCCCTCACATCTCTTCTTTGTCTGCCAGAGTTGGAACACAGCACTGTGTTTATGTAGAGCTGGAAGCTTGACGGGAGAGCTATGGAGTTTCACTATGCAGGCCCCTTCTGGAGAGTTGCTATGGAATGCCACCTGGTTATCTATAGGTTTTCTGGGCCATAGAAAAGCGGAGTTCATCATCTGGGTTTAAGGAGATCAGTTTTAATCAATGCTATGGGACGGTGAGAGGATTAAATGCCTTTGACCAAACTGGGGATCAGAAAAATATCCAACACTATGATTTCCTTGGAGGAAAGCCAAGGTAACAATAACAAAGGCCCTGTGATGGTTCCATTAGTCACAGGAATTTTCTTCAGATACAAGAATCTTAAGGAAGTGACACATTGTTAGGAAATCCTTAATAATACTTCTTAAGGTAAAAACCTGATAACAGATAGAATGGCCAGAATGGTCTGGAACAATTTTTCCAATCTGTATTTTTTTAAAAAAAATATTTTGTAGGTGTGTATTTTGCGTTCCTTTGATATCTTGGAAGGATCAAGACATGGATCCTTTCACTTGCACAGTGAGATGGTAGCCCAGTTTACTCAACGCCTGCAGAATGCTACCACATGGAGGAAATATTTTTAATGCTCCTTTGTTTCTTTAAGGGAATAAGCTAGGGTTTTTTGCACTCCTGACAGAAGCTCTGAGGCGCTTCCAGGCTGCAAGGACCAGCGGGTGACATCACCGTTTCCCTGGAGACACACAGTTGGAGGCTCCTTTGATGTCCTTGGCAGAAGCTGGAGTGAAAGACGAGAGCTCAACCTACCCCTTGGCAGTTCTTGGGTCTCAAACATGGGTCTCCTGCCCAGCATCTCAACCACCTGACCTAAGGCACTAGATTAAGTAATAGTTAATTTCCAGCTCCTCCAATGAATTTGTTACAGATAGGTAGACATCTTAAAGCAGGGGTGTCAAACTTGCAATGTCACATGATGTATCGTGATTTCTTTGCCATTGCCGGCAGTGGGGTGGGCGTGGTTTCGCTATGATGCATCTGGCCCAAGGGCCTGTAGTTTGACACCCCTGTCTTTAGGCAATGTGCTGACATCTCAGTCAAGAAACCTCTATTCCAGACATGTCAAACACAAGGCCCGGGGGCCAGATCCGGCCCGCGAAGTGGTTTCATGCGGCCCGCAAAGCCATCCTGGAAACAGTGAGGGAACGGCCCCCACTGTCTTGGTCCTGGCCCAGAGACCCTCCTTCTGCCAGAGACCCTCAGATCTGTCCCACTCCTGCCCAGGCCCCCATAGGCACCCTTGATGCGAACGATGTAGAACCGGCCATGCCCACCCAGTAGGCCATACGCACTTTAGCCACACCAACCCAGTAGGCCACACCCACCCAGGCCACACCCACCCGGCCCTCAATGAAATTGAATTTGACACCCCTGCTCTATTCCCCCAAACCCATGGTTAACAACAGCAACCCTTTCTCGTAAAACTGGATTAAAATGTAATCCAATCTATTAAACATCTACACTCTGCCAGAACAAATATCTCTCACCTTGCTGGCTAGAAATTATCTTCATTCAATTTGCCTTTATAGTTCAATCAAATTTAAACTTTAAACTTGGAAACCTGGACCAGATGGCTGTACTCACTTCCTGAGAAAACCTGTGTGTTCAGCAATGTTAAAGACATTCACATCATGTATCGCCAAGTTGGAGTCCTGGTGTTTGTAGAGAAAATAGGAAAAATGTCAACCACAGAAACCTCTCCAAGGTCCTGATGGGAGCTAATAATGGCAATAAAAACAAAGATGTGGGAAACCTCAGAGAAGTGAGGATCTTTTCTTAGGAAGTCGTTACATTTTTATCACCGCAGAACACTTGCCTATTGATGGAGGGAACTTCCAAGAAAATAATTACAGGGAAATTGTGAGTAATAGACTGAAGGAACCTTGGCTAACCATCGCAAGTGCTTGGTTAGGTTTCAGTTATGTTTCCAAGCATAGTTAAGTGCTAGAGTTGATAATGGAAATATTTAGCCAGCAATTGGCAGAGGGTAAATTGATATGTACAGGTCTGTAAATGGTAGGAGCTATGACTCAAGATTGAACACCTGTTTGGGCATGTAGAAACTCCCAAATTCAATTATGGTACCTCCAAGGTGGGATGATCAAACACTTGCCCCAAATCCAGGGAAATTGTGGCCAATCTGTGCTGACAATGAAGAATTTGCTTTGTGTGTGTGTGTTTGCAAGAGGTTAGCAAGGCAAGTCAAGTTTAATGACATCAAGTCAAGTCAAATAAAAGTTGATTATTGCAGCCAAAGGCTAGCCAGGAAATTAGTAAGAATTTCTATAGGTTTAACAAGAATCACAATCCTTTGAAGATAACAACTCACCTACATTAGCTGGTAAAAATGTAAACTTAGGGAGAGGAAGGCATAACAGGAAGAGTTTTGGGCAAGAAAAAATATTTCTAAGAAGTGAGACTTGGGAAGAAAATAATTGTTTACTCTCATGAAACCAGAATTGAAGCTCTAGAAGCCATGGAAGGGTAAGCTGAAACACTTAGAGCTGAAGAGCAACTCAACAAAACAATTTTAAAACAATCATTCTACCTATATCTATAAAGAAAGGCTTCTATTACTTTATATGGAATAATATTTCCAAGACGTGTTTTCGTTACTAACTGATTTTAACCTTAAAATATAAGACTGCTGCTGTAGCTAACCAAGCAAACCAAGATTAAAAGAACTCATAGCTTAACATGATGGATAAGAACAATTCTATCTCTTCCATACGTTATCTCCTCTTTCTTGTTAACTATGAGCTTGATATTTGTTAGGCCTTCATTATGCACAAAGGCATTTCAGAATAGCCTACGTATCAAAAGCTATTTCACAAATGAAAATAAGCTTCTTAAGAGTTAAATGAATCTGCATTTAGGTCAAGGAGCACCGATGCAATAAAAAGCTGATGGATGACTGTTGCTATGGGAACTGGCTTTGTGATGGCATGTACTAAAAGGAGCCTGGAGGTGGGACTTCCTAGCATCCAGAAATAATCTATTTGGGAATGCTTTCTCACTTGGAAATTCCTGGTACTCAGCGTGACATGCATATTGTATTCTGGCTTTACTGTGACCTACTTACATTGGCTTATGCAATAGCAAACAATTGCCACCTCTATTGCAAAATACGAATAAGCAGCCACAGCATATTTAGGAGACAGCATGTATTCTGCTTGAACAAAGTGGCTTTTTGAGCATTGCTTATGCTACAGTTCTGATTTGTGTTGTATGAATCAACACAGCAATTCTTATTGCCTTACCGAATATGGTCATGTGAGTGTTTTCCTGTAAAAGACAGTTAGAGGAATCTCTCTCTTTTTTATTAGCATGAATAATGATATGGATTTTTTTTTAAAAAAAGGATTTATTTTGAGTGCCCATGGATATTGAGATACCATACAGTATTAGCTATGTGATATTTTCCAATTTTTTTTTAAAAAAGCCGCACTGCTTAAAAACAAATCTGAAGGCAAAGCAAACAAACAGGGCAGGTACAGATTTCAAGGAATAGTTAGGACTGCAGAAAAAAGAAAAACTGTTGCAACTAGCCTGCCTTCCAAGTGTGATAGACACACATGTGTTATGTGTCTATCACGCTTGGCCAATAAAATAGTCAATCAGTCAGTCGTCAGTCAGTCAGCCAGCCAGCCAGCCAGCCTGCTTGCCTGCCTGCCCACCTATCCATCCATCCATCCATCCTTCCATCCATCCATCATCTATCTATCTATCTATCTATCTGTCTGTCTGTCTGTCTGTCTGTCTGTCTGTCTGTCTATCTATCTATCTATCTATCTATCTATCTATCTATCTATCTATCTATCTATCTATCTATCTATCTATCTAGTGCTTTTTTTCTAAAAGGTGCCGGAACGCTCATCTTGGCGGGCGCAGGAGGCGGGGGGGTGGGGTGCTACTGCAGTCACAGGTGCGAAGGGTGTTGGCAGCGGGCTCCCCCCCCCGGGGCTGGAGCCAGCGCAGCTGGTGCTGTGGGAGCAGAAGAGCCCACTCTATATGGCGGGGCTGCGTGGTGCAGGCAGCGGAGGCGGTGCGGGTCAGGCGATGTTTTAATCTTATGATTTTAAAAATATATTTTTTTCTACTGTAAGTTTCCCCAAACCTCACCATGTAGATTGCATACGAATATTATATAATTGGTAAATAAAGGTAGAACATATGTTAAATATACATCAAATGGTAATATGCTTCCCTACAAAGTCAATTCTTGCCCTGCAATAGGCTTAGGAAAGCCAATAAGGGAGCTGGGTTGTTTTTTGTTTTTGTTTTTTGTTTTGCAAAAAAAAGGTGCTGGCACGCCATTCTAAGCGTTCTATGAGAAAAAAGCCCTGTATCTATCTATCTATCTATCTATCTATCTATCTATCTATCTATCTATCTATCTATCTATTTATTTATCTCATCATTATGAGCCGTGGTGGCACAGTGGTTAGAATGCAGTACTGCAGGCTATTTCTGCTCACTGCCAGCTGTCGGTAGTTTGGCAGTTCAAATCTCACTAGTCTCAAGGTTGACTCAGCCCTCCTTCTGAGGTTGGTAAAATAGAGGCAATATGCTGACTCTGTAAACATCTTAGAGAGGGCTGTGAAGTCATATATAAGTCTAAGTGCTATTACTCCCTCCCTCTCTCCATCCATCCATCCATCCATCCATCCATCCATCCATAAGAGGGCCAAGGAAATCTCTACAGACCTCTCACATCCTGGGCATAAACTGTTTCAACATCTCCGCTATGGGGCATTACATGCCAAAACCACAGAGGCACTTTTTCCCCTTGTGCCATCACTCTGCTGAACATCCAATTCCCACAGCATGTCTAAGTATATTTACCCATGTAGTATGGCTATATTACTATTACCCTCTCATCTGTTCCACTACCTTCTCTTAGTGGTATCGTTATTATGATTATTATTTCTTTGTTGTTTTGCATGTACACTGAGAGCTTCTGCATCAGAGACAAATTCCTTGGTGTGTCTAATCACAATTGGCCTGTTCACCGCCCTGAGTCCTTCGGGAGAAGGGCGGTATACAAATAAAATTATTATTATTATTATTATTATTATTATTATTATTATTATTATTATTATTATTATTATTATTATTATTATTATTATTATTATTATAGTATTCTACTCTATTTTATACAGACTTTTCCCAAGTCAGGGATATGAACTAGATAATTGCTTTTTTTTTTTTTTGAAGATCCTCCTCATGGTAACATTTTGGGAGAAGCAAGTCACAAAAGGAGAGGTTTATTTTCATAGGAAATTTGCATTTGCACAAACATGCTTTGGGCTGGTTCAGTACAAGGCTATTTTTTTCGTCTGGAATATAAAGACCAGTGTTAAAAATAGAACTTTTCCTCAACTAATTGGCCCTTTAGAACACCAGTGTATTGTGTACACTAGCCACATTTTTTTCTCCAAAAAAGTGCTGCAGTTGTTTCTTAATTTGATTCTCAAATTTAGCAACTTTCAGATGTGTGGATTTCAACTTCCAAGCCAGCATGAGAAGGTTAGTTTTCAAGATGCCAAGTTTGAAAATGTTGCTTTTCCTAATCCATATGAAACAGAGACTGTTTTCAAAGTCTTGGATTAAGTGCTAAATTTAACACTTAGGCACTCAATTTAAGAGGCTATGGAAATTCACACCACCTCTGGAAGCATCACTGGCGTTAATGGACTAGTTGGCACTGTATTCTAATTGGAGCTCCAAATTGTCTAGTTTGGTGTGTAAAAATACACAGCTGGATTAATTCTATAAACTATAGCATTCAAGAAACAATTAAAAAGGTAAAAAGGAAACAAAATGTCCAGAACACCTTCTTCACCAGCAAGCACCATACAGATAAACAGAGATTGACAACAGAATTAATACTAGACAAGGAATCAAGAAACCATCATCTCAGGTAATCAAATAGTAAACAACAGCCTAATCGAAACATTACCCGAAAGATAACAATTTTCCTACCAACACCTATAGGACAAGCCACTGTATATAAACAAAGAGCAAACCTTACTCCCTTCTAGAATTGGTGATGTAACCTACTTGGCACAGGGATAGGCAACCTTGGCTCTTTTATGACTCGTGGACTTCAACTCCCAGCATTCCTGAGCCAGCCATGCTGAGGAGAAAAGGAGAGGTTTCCATGCTGAGCCATGCTGGCTCAGGAATTCTGGGAGTTGAAGTCCATGAGTCATAAAAGAGCCGAGGTTGCCTACCCCTGTTGGATAATGAAAGGTCTGCAAGAAAACAACCAAGCTGTTCAATCCTGAACTACAAATATTTTCTTCTATTGGTATTCTATTGTGTGAATGTAGGTTGTTACAATTTTCATTTCCTCCAAGCATATCTTCCCATGCCAATCCAATTAATTATTGGTTGCTATAAAACAAAGCAAATGTTGGGGTCCGTTAAAAGAAGGGGGGATTTAATGATATAGTTGGGAAAAAAGAGATATAATTAAACCGAAAGCTACAACATATGATACCAGTTGAAAGTTTACTTAAAGAAAAATCATATTTTTTTAACCCCCCATATTTTTCTCTGATCAAGTTTTTTTTTATTGTTTACAGACTATAAAACTTAATGTGGTTAATTTTTCATATTTATGGTATATATATATATATATATATATATATATATATATATATATATATATATATATATATGTGTGTGTGTGTGTGTGTGTGTGTGTGTGTGTGTGTGTGTGTGTGTATGTATATATAAGAATTCTGATTGGCTTTAATATAGATAATTTGTAGATGGTCTCTGGTGATGATATAATTGCAAAAAAAAAATTGGACAATCCCTGTGTTGTTTCTGGAGAAAGATAGTTTATGATCACTCTTTGCATCTTCACTCACTACAAGTTTGCTTTCTCCACTGATGCCCATCAATAGATTATTGGAAATCTTTTTTAAACTGCTGTTGATGCAATTTGATGCTAGGACTACCAGCTCAAGCTATCCAAGTGAACACTAGATGGCCACAAATGTACGTATCGGTTGCTGTCCTATATCTCTCTGCCCTCTTGTACCTTTTTGCACCATAGATAAAAGAACCTGTAATACTTTATGCATGGACCGACTCCAGAAATAATTTCAGAATACCTGAGGTTGTTCAAAGTTCAAAGTGAACATCCGTGCTGTTTAAACTGGAAAGAATGAATTATTTTACCACTGCCATGGGTGTGATCAGGGATCTATAACAGAAGCAACAATAATCAAACATCCATCCATCCATCCATCCATCCATCCATCATCTATCTATCTATCTATCTATCTATCTATCTATCTATCTATCTATCTATCTATCTATCTATCTATCTATCTGAATCTAAATGAGAAGCCAGATTGTTGCGGGCTATAGGTTGACTCTGTAAACCACTTAGAGAAGGCTGTAAAGCACCTTGAAGCGGTATATAAGTCTAGGTGCTATTGCTATTGCTATCGTTTGAGATAGGCTGCCATGTAAGTCCTGTGAATAAATAAAACATTGATTTATTTATATATAGAGAGAGAAGGTCCAGAAAAATGACCAAGGAGATGGCGTTTTTTTCTCTCTGAGAAAAGATTGCACTGTTGGGAACATTTCAATAAACGATGCGGTTAAGGGGAAAAGAGATAGAATTTTACAATGAAGGCATGCACAAAGCGTTTATGGAGTATGTTATCTTTCTCTTAATGCAAGCACAAATGGCAATTTAATCAATTATACTGAACACATAGCCCTATGGGGTTCGAGCTGGTGCGGTGTCAAAGTTTCTAACTGTGAAGTGGTCTCAGTTTGAAACAGTAATTCCAGATACTTACTGGAAATATTCTGATGTTCTTTTTACTTTTCTGGAACTCCAAACATCTGATTCACGTTTGAAAGATACGTTTTGAAGTTGAAACAGGGCAGCTTGAGCTAGAGCTGAATGGGCGGAACAGCATTCAAACATTTTCCAGTAAAGTTGGAACAGAGTGTTTCAAAACCAGAAATTTTCAATTTGAAGTAATAAATACATAAATAAATAAATAAATTAAAACTGAAATGATAATAAATGAATACACAAAAAATGACAACCAAAATAAACAAGAAAACTCAAAAGGCAGGCTTGAAGGACCCCAGGGTCTTTTTCTGCTATCGGTTTTCTACGTTTCTATGCTCCTAAACGTGCAGGGCTTCGGGTTCAAAGAGAAAAAAACTGCTTCAGGGATGCAGAGGTGCACATGTAGTTTCGGTAGTCCTCGACCTATGACTGTTTGTTCAGCAACCATTCGAAATTACAATGGCCCTAAAGGAGCAGTGGGCTAATGACTCCTTAAGTTTAGTTTAGTTTAGTTTAGTTTATTAATATTTCTATACCGCCCTTCTCCCGAAGGACTCAGGGCGGTGAACAGGGCAAGAATAAAATGCAAAGTTACAAATATTAAAAGAAGATTAAATAGTTGCCCATTAAAAACAATTGATACAATACATTTATAAAACCCCAAAAATACAGCAATAAAAACCCCACCAATCCCCCATCAGGCCAGGCCGGCTTGTTCGAATAAAAATGTTTTAAGTAACACCAGCTACCTGCAATTAGTGCAGGTTCGAGTCCCACCAGGCTCAAGGTTGACTCAGCCTTCCATCCTAAAATGAGGTAAAATGAGGACCCAGATTGTTGGGGGCAATAAGCTGACTTTGTAATAATGCCCCTTGGGGGGCCCTGCAAGCCCTAATAAAGCAGGCATATACATAGAATGAAGGCTATTGCTAAGCACATTGATTTGTGCTTCTTAGATTGTAAGCCGCCCTGAGTCTTCGGAAAAGGGCGGGATATAAATGGGAATAAAACAACAACAACGATTTATGACCTCTGCCTGAAGCATGGTGGGAATTGGAACATAGGTACCTCAGGGGGTGGGGAGGCCTTGGGAGACCCAGGACAGGCCCTGTGTGAGCTAGGGAGATGCTGCAATGCAGGTCTGGGCCTGCACGAGACATCCCAGGGCCTCACCCCCGCGGCAACCCCTGCTCTGCTTAACGACTGCATCAAGGAGAGGAAGGATTGGGGTCGTTAAGCGAGGCAATCAGGTAGGCACCACGCTTAACATGACCTGAACTGCAATGCTCAGGATCCATTATGGCTGTAAGTTGAGGACTACCTGTATCCAGTCAGTAATTCCTGAAACAAAGTACTTGTTTTTCTCCCCAGGAAAGGGAACATGAACAGGTGCAACGTGAATTCTCCTACATCACGGGTGTCAAACTCGCCACGTCACGTGATGTGTCACGATGTATCGCGAATCTTTTTGCATTGCTGGCAATGGGGTGGGCACGACTTCCTACATGCTCTGAAGCCCCTTTTTCCATTAGAATCTGAACTACAGCCTTATTGGAAGAAAGCACCACACTCTTCAAAGATATTTTCAGATCATATTTCTGTTGCAATACTGACATCTGTAGACAAATCTAGGAATTTCCAATTACATTCCTCTCTCCCAGATTTGAGGCTGAAATGAGCTTCCTAGGTCTTTGATGGTACAGAAAAAATGTATGTGTTAGGAATTCTTCCTCTGTCTGCGCTTCAATCATGTTTTTCCTTCCTTTTTCCTTATTTGGGAAAGGAACTGCTGGTACTATAGAATGTGGCCAGCATTAGGATCATACTGTTACATTTCTCCTCAAAACTCTAACAGAGCCCTGTTGTAAATTGTGGGATGGTCCTAAAGAGGATCCCCAGGTGACCATGCCTCATTTTATGACCTTTTTTGTGATGGCCATTAAATGAACGCAGAAGGGCTGGATGTCAGAACTTTGCATACAGATCATAAGTTGTGTTTTGTAAGTTTTGTCGTACGTTTGAATGGTCACAAAGCAACCAGTTGTAAGTCGAGGACTATCTGTACTACTACATTATTTTACTAGCTATCTATGGAATATTAAGTCCCAAATTGACATTTTTTCATGTAATTTCCATTCCCTACTTCTAAAAGATTGTGGTCATCCTATGAGCAGAAGGTCACGATATTTTAAAATGAAAACCTTAGAAAAGCTCCAGCCATTCTGAGCAGCATTGTGTTTGTGTACATCACACCAGAGGCAGCACAATTAATAAAATCAAATAAAAAAATAGAAGCAGGATGGCCTATATATATCACAGTTGCCCTGGATTTCAAGAACCCAGTCCCCCCCAAAAAAAAAGTCAAGAGAGAAGGGCAGAAATTCAATCATTCTGATAAAGCAGCACATCAGGTGGCTAATCTTTGGGTGATACCTTGCTGAGCGATGTTGTAGATGCTTTAAAAAACAGAAAAGAATGTAATATATGATTGAAACATAAGATGCTTTTTTTTTGGTTCTGCAAGCCCGTAGGATACAGCCCAGAACACTATTTCAGGATGTCTGTGGAGATTCTCAGTCATCCAGGTCATAGTTATCCCAAAGGTGCTTTTTTCATGAGGCAACTGGACTTTCTTGTTTTTCTTTGGAGATGTTTTGCTTCTCATCCAAGAAGGTGGCCTCAATGACTCTGTAAAACAGACATGTCAAACACAAGGCCCGGGGGCCGGATCCGGCCCGCGAAGTGGTTTCATGCGGCCCGCGAAGCCATCCTGGAAACAGCGAGGGAACGGCCCCCGCTGCCTTGGCCCTGGCCCAGAGACCCTCCTTCTGCCAGAGACCCTCAGATCTGTCCCACTCCTGCCCATAGGCACCCTTGATGCGAACAATGTAGAGCTGGCCACGCCCACCCAGTAGGCCATGCGCACTCTAGCCACGCCCACCCAGTAGGCCATGCCCACCCTGGCCATACCCACTCGGCCCCCTGAGGGCAACCACAATGCTGATGAGGCCCTCAATGAAATTGAGTTTGACACCTCTGCTCTAAAAGAATGCAAACGACCAGCTTTATGCAAGGAGTATAAATCCTTCTATTCCTCCACCATCCAGTCAGAACTGAAAAAGCTTCTTGGATGAGAAGCAAAATGTTTTCAAATAAAAACAAGAAAGTCCAGTTGCCTCATGAAAAAAGCACTTTTGGGACTGTTTCAGGATCAAGTTCAAGATCAGGGTTCTCAAATCCATCACCATTAAAACCGTTGGCTGATAAATAAATTCTAAGCCTATCTCTACCATTTCTGGTCTGTGTTGGGATAATCATTAGGCGTTCACAATTTGGGGGCAGTCTCTAACTGACTTTTGGGCTTAGGAGCTTTGCAGATTAGAGTTGGTTAATAATTCACTGGGAGATCTTCAGAAAATACCTGAAGGCCTTGAACTAGAGAAGGGAATCAATCAATCTGGGAGAAGATGAAGGCAAGCCACTTTTGAATTGTTGCCAATATATGTCCACGCTTGTGTGGTTACAATGAACTGAGGTCAACCTGAGGGCATCTTGCAAGTGCCTCAATAAACTAAAGAACTTTCAAGAATCCTTTATTATTAATTTCTTTGATTTCTAGTCTACCTTTTCTGAAGAGCTCAAAAAAGAATCAGTAACTCTTTGACCTCCATTTTTTTCTAAAATTGATCAGGATGGATAGATCGATAGTTAGATCGATAGACAGACAGACAGACAGACAGATAATAGACAATAGATGGTTATAGTCAAAGGTGCTTTTTCTTTTTTTCCCTGAGCTGAAGAAGCTTCTTGAATGAGAAGTGAAACGTCTTCGAAGAAAAACAAGAAAGTCCAGTTGCCCCTTGGAAAAGCACCTTTCAGACAACCATGACCTGGATGACTGAGAATCTCCACAAACATATTGATAGTTATAGAACAGGGGTGTCAAACTCAATTTCATTGAGGGCCACATCAGCATTGCGGTTGCCCTCAGGTGGCCGGGTGGGTGTGGCCAGGGTGGGCGTGGCCTACTGGGTGGGCGTGGCTAGAGTGCGAATGGCCTACTGGGTGGGCGTGGCCAGCTCCACATCGTTTGCATCAAGGGTGCCTATGGGGGCCTGGGCAGGATTGGGACAGATCTGAGGGTCTCTGGCAGAAGGAGGGTCTCTGGGCCAGGGCCAAGGCAGTGGGGGCCGTTCCCTCACTGTTTCCAGGATGGCTTCGCGGGCCACACGAAACCACTTCGCGGGCCGGATCCGGCCCCCGGGCCTTGTGTTTGACATGTCTGTTATAGAAGGAAAAAACAACAACCCACAAGCATATAGTTAATTAACATGCCATGTCTACATCAGCTTCTAAAGCAAGGAATTTAAATCCAGAGACACACTGGTGCCATTCTCTGTACCTCACTCTTGGCACGGCACACGTTTCATGATTGGGCAAAGTATCTCAACACTAAGGAGCTTTGGAAAGAAAATGTCATGAGCACCACCCACATCTTGCTTGCAAAATGTCAAGAGAAATCAAGGGAATTATTTCAAATGCAAGCAAATTGTTTGAAAGTGAACATCCCTGCTGTTTAAACTGGAAAGAACGAATTCTTTTACTGCTGCCGTGGGTGTGATCAGGGATCTATAACAGGAGCAACATTAACAAAACACCACTGCCCCTTCCTCTGTATATGTCAACGAATAAAGGAATACATATTCTCAGCAGGTTTCCTAAATAACATTTGCTTTTACATTGCTGGCTGGACTGTCAGCTCCCGAGGAATGGCTTTCCAATGCTTTATCTGGATTAAAATGGCAGGCTGGAGGCAAGGCCCTTGTCATTGGAGTTTGCATTTGGCTTCCTTGACTTTTTTCCTTGTGCGCCAACCAAAATTAAACCCTGGCTTCACTGGAATTAAGATTGTAATATTTCTACATCTGTCATTCTGAAGCCTGCAAGCTTGACCTATGTCAAGAGAGGGATTGGCAACTTACAGCTGTTGTGCTTTCCAAGCTGTTAGGGGGATGTGTTTTGTTCGTCCTTTAATATTTGATTCAAGCTGACCCTGCTAATATTGCCACTCCCTAATGTGTTCCTTAGGGACGCAGTGGTTCAGTGGGTTAGGACGCTGAACTTGTTGATCAGAAGGTCGGCAGTTTGGCGGGTCGAATCCGAGTGCCGCGTAACAGAGTGAGTGCCTGTTACTCGTCTCAGCTTCTGCCAACCTAGCAATTCGAAAGCACATAAAAATGCAAGTAGAAAAATAGGGACCACTACAGTGGGAAGGTAACAGCGTTCCATGCGCCTTTGGCATCTAGTCATGCTGGCCACATGACCACGGAGATGTCCTCGGACAATTGCTGGCTCTTTGGCTTTGAAACAGAGATGAGCACCGGCCCCTAGAGTTGGAAACGACTAGCACGCATGTGCGGGGGAACCTTTACCTTTACCTTTAATGTGTTCCTTAACTCAGGGTCCCCAACCCCCGGTCTGTGGACCGGCACTGGCTCGCTTTCCAGCTGACAAGCCCAACCTCTTTAACCACTGAGCCATCATGTGGCTATTTTACTTTTTATTGTTTGATTAGGAGTTCTGGAGAATTCCAAAACTAGCGAATCTTTTAATGCAGTTTCGTCTGGCCTACCTAAAGGTAAACTGTGCAATCATTTACTCCCATCCAGTGGACAAATATTACTATAATGCTATAAAATATAGATAACATTTTGAGTATTGGGGTTATGCTTTGGGGATGGTTTCAATCTCCCTGGACTGCAACAGATAAGTTGGCGATGATGAGAGGGACCGTGACATTCAGCTAATTATTATTAAGAATGAGTGTTGTGAAAAGGAAGTGTTGAGTGATTTGGGTGTCAACAGTTTATTATGGAAGTGTTCTTGGAGCTACACAAATGGATATAAAGTCTGCACCTGGCCCAGTTTGTCTATCTTGGTATAGGCCAGGGGTAGGCAACCTCGGCTCTTTTATCACTCATGGACTTCAACTCCCAGAATTCCTGAGTCAGCTATGCTGACTCAGGAATTCTGGAAGTTGAAGTCCATGAGTCATAAAAGAGCCGAGGTTGCCTACCCCTGGTATAGGGAGACATCTAATGAATCCAACCCAAGTCTCTTTTGGATTTGGTTAAACTAGAGATTATTATGTCATCATTTTGATGTGGATTCAATCCTCCCCTCCACACACACACACAGGCATTCAGCTGCAGATACAAATCTGGCAACCATTGTCTTGCAAAATGGCCACAAGACAATGTGCACAAATGCAACTAAATTTCTTGACCCTAAATTTATGCTGAACCTTCAGAAGGGAATCGGAATCTCTTAGAGGTATTTTATGACTTTTCTGTGAATGTTTGACTTTCATTAAAAAGGTTCTCTCATCCAGGGATGGCTATCAGACGCATCCAAATATTTGTTAGCTCTATGCAGTAAAAAAAATGAATTTGAGATTTCTTTTCATGATATTCTCATTGGAAATGGCAGTATTATAATGTTTGTCGAACCAAGAATGTCTTTTGAATAAATGGCAACCAATCATTCTGGTTCTGTTGGCAAACAAACTTTCCAATTAATTTTAGTTTATGTTACAAACCAGAACAATACTCAAATATTGGGTTTATTAGTCCCTTCTGCCCATTGCAATTAAAATACAAATGCAAAGGATGCTTCACTAAACTAGTTCAGCAGTTGTTGTTCTAAGTTCCTACAGTATGTGAAGATTTTGCTAGGAAGAATACACCCCAGTTAAAGAACAATCCTGTATCTGAATCAATGTTTGCTCAGCTTGCAATGCTCCTTTTCTCATACCTACTATAAATATTTTTATTCTATTCTTTGTGCTTCTAATAGAAGTATTTTACACTGGCATAATTTGATATCTTGCCCTCAGTGGCTTCTGCAGGTAGGTATCACAACATATATAGTTTGATCTAGTGGTGAAGGCATCAGGTTAGAAACAGGGACACTTTGAGTTCTAGTCTGTGGTGGGATTCAAATAGGTGAACAACCGGTTCTCTGTGTGGATGCCGCTTCCGGAAGTCTATTATGGGCCTGGGCAACAAAAAATTAGCTATCGGTTCTGTTGAAGGGGTGCAAACCAGCTGAATCCCACTACTGGTGCTAGTCCCTCCTTAGGTATGAAACTGGCCTCAGTAACTTTGGACCAGTCTCTCTCTCTCCTTGATCTCTCCTTCTCTCTCTCTCTCTCTCTCTCTCTCTCTCTCTCTCTCTCTCTCTCTCTCTCTCTCTCTCTCTCTCTCTCTCTGTCTCTCTCTCTCTCCCCCCCAACTCACCTCCCAGCATTACTGTTGTGGGGATAATCGGAGGAGGAAGGAATATTAGGTATGTCCACTGCCCGATAAAGGTGGGATATAAATAAATAAATTAAATTAAAACATTATTTACCGGGGTCAACTTTGCATGTGCACAACTGGACTGTGCCAGGGTCTGATGAATTGCTGCCTAAATCTCCTTGGAGGGGGCACGATGGCTCAGTGGCTAAAGACAGCTGGAGAGCTGACAGCCCAGGTTTGAGACTTGAACACCCTGCAATGGGGACGACCTCCCATTCTTACCTCAGCTCCTGCTTGCCTAGTAGTTTGAAAGCAAGCAAATGTTGAGTAGATAAATAAGTACCATATTGGTGGGAAGGTAAGAGTGTTCCATGTTGGCCACATGACCACAGAAATTGTCTTCAGACAATGCTGGCTCACTCAACCAAGAAATGGAGATGGGCGCTTGTGCCTAGAGTCGGACACGAGTGGACAGTGAATCTTATGCCTTTTAAAA
Source organism: Vipera ursinii (assembly GCF_947247035.1). Classification (NCBI taxonomy): domain Eukaryota; kingdom Metazoa; phylum Chordata; class Lepidosauria; order Squamata; family Viperidae; genus Vipera; species Vipera ursinii. Next base: position 13,029,998 of record NC_139519.1, on the reverse strand, counting down.
TCTCTTTGATCTTGAATCACTCATTAGTCAGTTTTTCTACAATCATACTAGGCATTTATATGTCAGCCACTGCACCATCAACATACTGAAGCATGTAAGAAGATTGCAAAAATCTGATTGTTAGAAACGGTGGTTTCTTTGGGTAGATTTGCATGACAATCAGCTAAGTCCTGGTTTTTGCTTTTCCATACACTCACTGCCACCTGTGTTGACTGCCTTGGCCAGGTTCTTCAATTAATTTCTGCACTGTACCTTAATATCCTTCACAATGACCTTTACTTTTTGACCCACGCAACACTGCCTTTTCCTGTGTGCTAAACGCCCTGTTGAGTTGCTGTATAATTTCACTGATTTTTCCCCTTTTCACTATCATAGTATGTGGTTGCTTAAAATAATAATAAAAAAACAATAATGGCAAGTATTTTTTTTTGGGGGGGGGGTATCAGTTTACATTCCAATTCCAAAGAAAGGCAGTGCCAAAGAATGTTCAAACTATCGCACCATTGCACTCATTTCTCATGCTAGTAAAGTCATGCTTAAAATCCTACAAGCTAGACTTCAGCAGTATGTGGATCGAGAACTACCAGACGTACAGGCAGGATTTCGAAGAGGCAGAGGAACTAGAGATCAAATTGCCAACATACGCTGGATCATGGAGAAAGCTAGGGAATTCCAGAAAAACATCTACTTCTGCTTCATTGACTATGCTAAAGCCTTTGATTGTGTGGATCATAACAAACTGTGGCAAGTTCTTAAAGAGATGGGAGTACCAGACCATCTTATTTGTCTCTTGAGAAACCTATATGCGGGTCAAGAAGCAACAGTGAGAACTGGACATGGAACCACTGATTGGTTCAAAATTGGGAAAGGAGTCCGGCAAGGCTGTATACTGTCGCCCTGCCTATTTAACTTATATGCAGAGCACATCATGAGAAAGGCAGGGCTAGATGAATCAAAAGTTGGAATTAAGATTGCCGGAAGAAATATCAACAACCTAAGATACGCAGATGATACCACTCTAATGGCAGAAAGTGAAGAAGAACTAAAGAGCCTCTTGTTGCGGGTGAAGAAGGAGAGTGCAAAACTTGGGTTGAAACTTAACATTAAGAAAACCAAGATCATGGCATCCAGCCCTCTCAATTCCTGGCAAATAGATGGGGAAGAAATGGAGGTAGTGACAGATTTTATTTTCCTGGGCTCCAAGATCACTGCAGATGGGGACTGTAGCCAAGAAATTAAAAGACGCTTGCTCCTGGGGAGGAAAGCCATGGCAAATCTAGACAGCACACTAAAAAGCAGAGACATCACCCTGTCAACAAAAGTGCGTATAGTCAAGGCTATGGTCTTCCCAGTTGCAATGTATGGCAGTGAAAGCTGGACCATAAGAAAGGCTGAGCGCAAAAGAATTGAGGCCTTTGAACTATGGTGCTGGAGAAGACTCCTGCGAGTCCCTTGGACTGCAAAGCGATCAAACCGGTCAGTCCTAGAGGAGATCAATCCCGACTGCTCTTTAGAAGTCCAGATCCTGAAGCTAAAACTCAAATACTTTGGCCACCTAATGAGAAGGAAGGACTCACTGGAGAAAAGCCTAATGCTGGGAAAGATCGAGGGCAATAGAAGAAGGGGACGACAGAGAATGAGGTGGCTGGATGGAGTCACTGAAGCAGTAGGCGTGAGCTTAAATGGACTCCAGAAGATGGTAGAGGACAGGAAGGCCTGGAGGAACATTGTCCATAGGGTCGCGATGGGTCGGACACGACTTCGCAGCTAACAACAACAACAACAACAATCCCCAACGTTTATTTTTTATACTTTTGTATTCTGAAGATGCATCCCATTGCTTAAGTACAAAGTCCAAGAAGGGTGCTCTTGTGGTTCCCTTTCTCCTTTAGCCATGCTTGAAATCGCTGAAGAATTCCAGTCAGCATGTATCAATATCAAACCACTGGAAAGTACGCTCAAAAACTCAATTGCCTTCTGGAGGTTTCTGTAGCCTCATAGTGTTCGAAATGCTTTCATTTTCCTCTTTGCAACATCTTACGTTTGTTCTCCTCCTTTGTTCTTTCCCTTTGAATTCTTTTTCATTTCTGTCTTGTGGCCATCGCTGCTTGCCTGATCGGCAAGTGCCCAAAGCTGTTGGATTCCAGACTCTAAAATACCAACTAATCTTACAGAATACAAAATAACAAGGCAGGTGTCTTGGAGGTCTTCCAGTCCAACCTGCTGTTCAAGCATGAGACCCTGCACCATTTCAGACAAATGGCTGTCCAATCTCTGTTAGGCATATGGTGCTAGCCTACAATGTTGGGTTGAAAATATATTAACCATAATGCTATGTCTTTAAGTTGTTAATTGGCCAATGGGTGTGTAAGTGTTCTCATGGCCATAAGAGGAAGCTAGGAACGTAGCTTCTCTCTCTCTCTGAATTCACTGATCTCTACTATTACTGTTTTTGCTTTGCTGTTGGTTTACTACTGTTGTAACCTGAACTGTGTATTGACCTCTGGACTGGTAAGAAGACTTTGTATTGTGGATTGCTACTTGGACTGTTGCTATTGTTTATGACCTGTACTGTTTATTTTTTGACTGTGCATTTTTGTTCTTACACCACCTCAAAAGTAAACTACTTTTTACTTTTATAACTCAGTGTATTCTTGTGTGACTCTTGCTGCTCTCAGTGCCCTTCCTTGTCTGTGCAACTCTTTGGTAGCACAAGGAGACCCTGCACAATAAATTCCTTAACAATCTCTTAAAAACTCCAGTGATGGAGCACCTACAACTTCCGGAAGTACAGTAAGCTGTTCCACTGATTAATTGTTCTCACTGTCAGGAAATTTCTTCTTAATTTTAGGTTAGTTCCAAAATTGCTAATCTTAATTCTAAAAATCCAAAATTACTAATCTTAATTCTAAAGTTCTAAAATTACTAATCTTTATACAGAGAACAAAAGTGATTAATTGCAATTAATGATTTAAGTTAAACATTATTAAATAAAATCACCGAGTAAACTATAGATAATCATTGGCTTATGACTAATGGCTTAGTGACTGTTCAAAGTTATGACAAACCTCCCTAGAGTTACTTATGACCAAGTTTTTTTTAATCTATATTTTTATTTTATTCAAGACAAGGTTAAAACACAAAGTACAAAACTCCAAACAAAAAAATCCCATAGAAATCAAAAGAGAAAAGAACAAGAAAAGAACATAAATCCAAACATTAAAAAGATGCATACCCCCCTATATATATATATCCCCTATATATATATCCCCTCTATATATATTTTTCCCCATATATATCCCCTATATATCCCCTATATATATATCACCTCTAGTTGAATACTGATTAATAAATTACTACAACATTAGTTCCCACCCCTTGCAAAACAGGCCTTGCCAATTTTTTTAGCTATTAGATCTATTTGCAAATTATTGAAAATTTGATAGGTTGCCAAAAAGAGGAGGGGGTCAACTTATTTACCAAAGAACCTGTCGGCAGGACAAGAAACAATGGATGGAAACTAATCAAGGAGAGAAGCAACCTAGAATTAAGGAGAAACTTCCTAACAGTGAGGACAATTAACCAGTGGAACAACCTGCCTCCAGAACTTGTGGGTGCTCCATCAACTGGAGGTTTTCAAGAAGAGATTGGACAACCGTTTGTCCAAAATGGTATAGGATCTCCTGTTTAAGCATAGGATTGGACTAGACAACGTCCAAGGTCCCTTCCCACCCTCGGGAGATGAATGGAGCTCAACGAAGGCTAGAGGAAGATGAAAGAGCAAAAGAAACCTTTACCTCTGAGAACCAAAAAATAAGAGTTGTCTTGAATTACATATTTTAAAAAGGTAGGGTATAAACCTAACCCCACTCCCCCTTTTTATTGAGTTATTTCAGATCTTTCTCTCAGCTTTAGTTTTTTGAATTATAACAATATGTCATCATTAGGGGGCTGGAGGCTCAAATATATAAGGAACGGTTGCTGGAATTGGGTATGTCTAGTTTAACGAAGAGAAGGGTGAGGGGTGACATGATAGCAGTCTTCCAATATCTCAGGGGCTGCCACAAAGAAGAGGGAGTCAAGCTATTCTCCAAAGCACCTGAAGGTAGGACAAGAAGCAACGGATGGAAACTAGTCAAGGAGAGAAGCAACCTAGAACTAAGGAGAAACTTCCTGACGGTTAGAACAATTAACCAGCGGAACAACCTGCCTCCAGAAGTGGTGAATGCTCCAACACTGGAAGTTTTAAAGAAGAGACTGGCCAGCCATTTGTCTGAAATGGTATATAGGATTTCCTGCCTGAGCAGGGGATTGTACTAGATGACCTCCAAGACCCCTCCCAACTTGATGATGATGATGTTGATGAATGCCTGAGTGTTAGGGGGAGGAGATCTTGCAGGCTTGTGATTTTTATATCCTTAAATGATCAGTATCATGGCACGAGATATGGTGAATCTGACACATTCTGCAAATGTTCTGGTACCCAAAATGCATTGGGGAAAAAGAAGGAGATGTCCTGCAGATGAGCCATTGCTGAGATTCTCAAAACAAAAGACCTCCATCTTCTGTCTGGCTTCCAGAGCTCAGTGGGATGGCAGTTCTGTAAGCCCATTCTGGCAGAACTTCTGAAGGTTGAGTCCTCCTGCCGGCTTGGGAAGGGAACAGCAGCCAAACAATTTTTTTACAGTGCCAATATTTGATTACACATCAGTCCGATAAGAGCATTTCTAGCCACTGCATTGATTAAACTGCTGGCAGATTTAACTAAGGGAAAGCCAAGGGGGAAAAGAATCCAGCCATGCAAATTAAGCTCCCAAATGTCACGTAACTTCGGATAAGAGGAACGGAGGAGCAGAATTAATTTGGATTCACACAGATTGCATCTGGCTGGCTGATTGCAAAGGCCACTCCTTTATTCTTTTTTCATCTTAGCATCAGCATCACTAACTTCAGAAACTGACCTACCAGAAAAGGGGGGTGTTAAGGAATTTGTTGTGTAGAGGTCTCCTTGTGCTACCAAAGAGTTGCACAGACAAGGAAGGGTACTGAGAGCAGTAAGAGTCACACAGTTAACACAAGAGTACACTGAGTTGTAAAAGCAAAAAGTAGTTTACTTTTGAGGTGGTGTAAGAACAAAAATGCACAGTCAAAAATAAACAGTCCAGGTCATACACAATAGTAACAGTACAAGAAGTAATCCAAAAATACAAAGTCTTCTTACCAGTCCAGAGGTCAATACACAGTTCAGGTAACAGAGCAAAAACAGTAATAGTAGAGAGCAGTGAATTCAGAGAGAGAGAGAAGCTACGTTACTAGCTCGCTCTTATGGCCATGAGAACACTTACACACCCATTGGCCAATTAACATCTTAAAGACATAACATTATGGTTAATATAGTTTCAACCCAACATTGTAGGCTAACACCATATTCCTAACAGGGGGAAAAAAAGTGCCCAACTTATTTTGTTATTCTCATTGGCAGATACCAGAGCTGAAACACACAGTAGCTGCAAAGATCTTGGTGATTATCTTTGTGTTACACAAATCGGAATACATCGCGTTTTGCCTTTAACCATCTAAAAGAAGGGAGGGAGGAAGAAAAGAGGGATGGAAACATAGAACAATAGAGTTGGAAGGGACCTTGGAGGTCTTCTAGTCCAACCCCCTGCTTGAACAGGAGACCATTTCAGATAAATGATCTCTTTTTGAAAGCCTCCAGTGATGGAGCACCCACAATTTCTGAAGGCAAGCTGTTCCATTGGTTGACTGCTCTCACCATTAGGAAACTTCTCCTTAGTTCTAGGTAGCTTTTATTCTTGGTTAGTTTCCATCAATTATTTGTCATCTTTTTTTGGTGCTTTGGAAAATAGTTTGACCTCCTCGTCTTTGTAGGAGCACCTCAAATATTGGACCACTACTATCATGTCTTCCCTGGTCCTTCTTTTCATTAGGTTAGATATACCCAGTTCCTGTAACTGTTCTTTGTATGTTTTAGCCTCCAGCCCCCTAATCTTTTTTGTTGATCTTCTCTGCATTCTTTCCTATACTAAGAAAAGTTTTCCTTTAAAATTGGATAAAAAACTGAACATTGAAGGGCTAAGAGACTTTTGATTAATCCCATGCAAAGATCAAAGGGCACAGTGGTTGTTTATTCTTTCAGTTCCTATATTTCTTACTTCAAAATCTTCTGGGTCCCCATTTTCCTCTGCAAAATGGAAGAGCGCTTGACAAATGGAACTTTCAGCACAATTGTGACTGGCAATTTTAAGTGCAACTACCTGGAGACCCACCAAATGCCATCTGGCTCTAGAGCAATTAAAGCTTTGTGGATTTACAGTGTTCTAATCAATACTTCCACTTTCCATGGAGATTTTACATTTCCTGTGTTTGCTGACGGCTTGTCCTGGTCAAAATTTAACAAGGAGAACCTTTGATTTGCTACGAGCAGTGGATTCTACCATTCTCCATTCATCATTGCTCTCTCCTATTTCTCGGGTGGGAGAAAATGCCCCATGCCACAGAAGGCAAGAGTTTCTGGAGGATGAAGTAGGTGCCAAAGTGAGTTGTGCCAAATGGCCCTCTTGGGTGAATGAGAGATAGGCCAAAAAGCTGCAGAACTCTATTATTTTGGTATCACTATCCCTGTTGCAATTTGTTGTTAGCTGCAAAGTCGTGTCCGACCCATTGCGACCCCATGGACAATGTTCCTCCAGGCCTTCCTGTCCTCTACCATCTTCTGGAGTCCATTTAGGCTCATACCTACTGCTTCAATGACTCCATCCAGCCACCTCTTTCTCTGTCGTCCCCTTCTCTTGCCCTCAACCTTTCCCAGCATTAGGCTCTTCACCAGTGAGTCCTTCCTTCTCATTAGGTGGCCAAAGTATTTGAGTTTCAACTTCAGGATCTGGCCTTCTAAAGAGCAGTCAGGGTTGATCTCCTCTAGGACTGACCGGTTTGATCGCCTTGCAGTCCAAGGGACTCGCAGGAGTCTTCTCCAGCACCATAGATCAAAGGCCTCAATTCTTTGGTGCTCAGCCTTTCTTATGGTCCAACTTTCACAGCCATACATTGCAACTGGGAAGACCATAGCTGTGACTATATGCACTTTTGTTGGCAGGGTGATGTGTCTGCTTTTTAGTGTGCTGTCTAGATTTGCCATGGCTTTCTTCCCCAGGAGCAAGCGTCTTTTAATTTCTTGGCTGCAGTCCCCATCTGTGGTGATCTTGGAGCCCAGGAAAACAAAATCTGTCACTACCTCCATTTCTTCCCCATCTATTTGCCAGGAATTGAGAGGGCCGGATGCCACGATCTTGGTTTTCTTAATGTTAAGTTTCAAGCCAACTTTTGCACTCTCCTTCTTTACCTGCAACAAGAAGCTCCTGTTGCAATAGGGCTGTGCATAACTTCAAACCAGTGCTTTGTATCAATCACAGCTTCACACAAAGCCCTCCTTAGGTGCTGTTCCACAAAGGAGCCACCCTTCCTTACTTCGCTGTCTGTCTCCTCCTGGCAACTAACCAATAAAGGCTTTGAAGCATCTTGATAAGGTAAACTGCATCATCATTGCAACTCAGGCAGGCAAACTATGTTGCCTCCATGATGTAAAGCCTCTCAAAAGAAGGAGGAGCAACTATCATGCACAGACCTGTTTGCTAATATCCTTGGTCAGGTCAGCTGCATTTGAGATCCTTTTTGCAGCCACCTAGGATGAAGGAGGCCTTTGACAGTTGGTTCCTGTAAAGTATTCTTCTATTTCTTCTCCTGCATTTGAGAATCCAACTCTTCTCTCAACCATCACTTATCCTATACAAATGGAGCCAGGCAAATATTTTCAAACTGGCCAGGGTTACACTGATACAATTGGTAATGTGATCTATTGCTAATGGTGTTGGATCAGGAGTGGGGAGATCAAATTCTAGTCCTCTCATCACACTGGCTAGGTCAGGGGTAGGCAACCTTGGCTCTTTTATGACTTGTGGACTTCATCTCCCAGAATTCCTGAGCAGGCATGGCTCAGTATGGAAACCTCTCCCTTTCTCCTCAGCATGGCTGGCTCAGGAATTCTGGGAGTTGAAGACCACGAGTCATAAAAGACCCAAGATTGCCTACCCCTGGGCTAAGTGATTTTAGATCAGTCACTCTCTCCTCCTCAGCAAATCCACTAGATCAGAGGTGCCAAACTGCTGGCCTGCTGGCATCTAGCCAGTAAATGCTCAGATCCATCCAGGTGGCCTGACTGTACCCCAAATAAAGGGATTACAGTATTATAAAAAGGGAGTTCAAACTATTAGCAATTGCAAAGCTTGGCCTTGCATTATGGATCTGTTGGCGTAATTATTGGACAAGGAACTATACATTAAGGTTCCCATCTTACACGGGAAGAAGAAAACAAGACAAGAATTCTACATGGAAATTAGCTTAGGTGCCCCCCCCTGTTAGGGACAGAACCCATCAAGAGCTTTTCTATTTGCATATGAACAAATGCCCATTGACAATACTGTCAATGTATTAAAATTGTTTGTTCAAAAAGGGTTACCTTCCAGGAATTGGATTTGACTAATATGAAACTAGGCAGGTAGGGGAATTAACCCACTTCCAGCTAATTGATTTCCTATTAACCTGCCACGGGGGCCTTTGTTTGCTTTAATGCCTAAATATAAAGTTGGCATGTTAATCGATGGTGAGGAGTGTAATTACATTTTTATTGCACCTTTAATTTTGAGTTAATTATAATCTCACTTGACTAGCAGCTCATAAATATTAACACTCAAAATGTAGCCTTTTAATCATTTGAACATTTGGTTTTGATAACCTTAATAAACTGACTCTGAATGTTTATCCGAACCTGCAAAGAAATCTTTGAAAGGGTCTAACAGTCAAGTAAATTGTATTTTGGCATTAGTTCTTTTCTAGTTTATTGTGCAGGATCTGGTGGTTAAATTGAGGGCTATTCAGGTTAATTAAATAGAATTAATAGGAAAAAAAATGAGAGAGGAGAAGAGGAATTCTTCAAAATTCCCTTAGTTCAGTTAAATGCATAGTATGATGAAACCCAGATATAAGAAATTTAGATTCAAATTACCATCTGTTGGATGCTTTCAGAAACTATTCACCCTTTGCAAGGTTTACCTTGTCAGGATAAAGGTAAAGGTAAAGGTTCCCCCACACATGCGTGCTAGTCGTTTCCAACACTAGGAGCTGGTGCTCATCTCCATTTCAAAGCCAAAGAGCCAGTGCTTGTCCGAGGATGTATCCGTGGTCATGTGGCCGGCATGACTAGACGCCAAAGGTGCACGGAATGCTGTTACCTTCCCACAGTAGTGGTCCCTATTTTTCTACTTGCATTTTTACGTGCTTTCAAACTGCTAGGTTGGCAGAAGCTGGGACAAGTAACAGGCGCTCACTCTGTTATGCAGCACTCGGGATTCGACCCGCCAAACTGCCAATCTTCCGATCGACAAGCTCAGTGTCCTAACCCACTGAGCCACCACGTCCCTTGTTTTGTGTTACGCGGCACTCAGGATTCAACCCGCCAAACTGCTGACCTTCTGATCGACAAGCTCAGCATCCTAACCCACTGAGCCACCGCATCCCTTGTCAGGATACAGTAGCTTAATTGCATAGAAGACAGAATGAAGGCACAAAGAATTATTCACAGGTGAGAAAACTGGTCAAATCTGATGAAATTTTAAGGATCTTGATGCTCTCTGAGCGTGGTTATTTTTTGCAGATGTTTTATTGCCCAACTAGGTGACATCATCAGTGTACTAGAGGTGGTACTAGGGAACAGTTACCTAGTCAGATAATAAAACATCTGCAAGAAACCAAGCCCAGAGAGCATCAAAGAGCCCAAAATTCAACACTGAGCTACAAATATTCTCTTCTATTGGTAAGATGAAATTCATCAAAACTAAAATAGAAACTTACATCTATTGTAAGTAACATACAAAAAGTAACATACTCGTTCGTATAAGAACTTAAGAATTTTGACCTGCAAATGAAATTAAAAAAAAAAAAACTAGAATCAAATGGATCACAAACTGAATATGAATCAATGTGTCACAGCTATTCAAAACTTTTCTATTCTCCTTTTTTGTCCAGTTCTTGGTACCAGATTTAATGAATGAGATTGAGATACTGGAAAGCATCTAGAGAAGAACAATCAGGATGGAGAAGAATCTCAAAATACGCATGAGAAATAAAGTTGAAATTACATGGTGGGGAGTGGGGAGAAGTTTCCATCTTGTCCATCATTTCATGCAAGCTCAAAATAATGACCCTTTTAGGTGGCAGGAAATAGAGTGCAGCCAGTTAACTGGTCCATAAGGCATCACCCAGAGCAGAAAGCAGTGAGACTGCTGTCTTGGAGGGATTAAAATGGCATATTCAATACGCGATTACACACATGTCTGTGCTTTAAAAAAATGATAAATCAGCAGCTTTGTCCATGATTCCAGTTGTCTTTCCTTGTAGATCTTCTTGCTAAATTCATGATGATGCTAGAAGCAAAGGGACAGAGAATATGATGTTCATGCAGAGGCATTCTCCACACCGCACTTGAGAAGATCTAAGACTGATCTCTCCCTAACTCCTAACTTTGTTTCCAAACTTGTTACTGCCATTATCTCTGTTAGCAACTGGAAAATCTTGAAGCAAGCAGAAAAACTAATTCCAAGTTATTTAAAATCTAATTATTTTACTAGAGATTTCATCTACATTTTTCAAAGATAGGAAAAAAATATATGCCAGCTGTTACTGTGTTTTAATAGCTGAGAGGTGTTTTTAAAAGCCTTTTATGGTTATTTAAACAATAACTTCATTTTTAATTAGGCTTCTTGACCTAATTGCCCAGGAAAGATACCTCTGAGTCATAAAAAAATGTTGCTGGTGTTGTTGCAGTTTGATAAAACTTGTAATGAATTTCTCATCATGGTAATATGTTAGATTGTATAAATGCCTCTGTTCTGTCTCATTAGGTTTAAAACAATATATTTTTCAATTAGAGCTGAACAAAGGATAACACTTGCTTTAGGAAGCAAGACTGAATCCTGAAAACAGTAATTTGTTATTATTTTAGCTCTGACAGATTCAGTGTTAATTTGGTGTTTATTCAACTTCTGTTGTGCATACATTAAATATCTGTCTTTCCAACAAATTAATTCAGAGGGGTTTTTCCCCCCAATAGATGTATTGTTGCTTTCTATGGATAATTCCTATGACTATCTCCAGGTTTTCTTATTTATGTACATCTGATTTCTCACAATCAGACAACTGAATTATGACTTCCAGTTGAACAACCATAGTTTGATTCCCATAGCTAAATAAAAACCAAACCAACAGTATTGAGGCTTGCTTAATATAATATGTGAATGGTAAGAAATAGCTTTAGTTTCTTAAGAAGCACCTTGAGATCCATTCTCTTAGCCTGTCTGATAGAGAAGCAAGATGGATCAGCATAAAGTTTTCCAATGAAAGCAAATCCAAACAAATTGATGAAGAAGCTGGCACATGAGCAGAAATCAAGAAATGTCCTATTTTATGAATAAGATTCTTTTCAAATATAGAAAATTTCAGAAGGCTGGCAGTTGGGTGCAAACTCAGACTTTAAAGCCTTCACTTCCAGGTCCTAACTACATTCTCTGTTAATCTTGGAATAGGAAGTAAAATGCACAGTTGGTTCACATTTAAATAGACTTTTAGAAATGTTAACAGAATATTAATAAGGAGCACAGTTGAAGCAGGTATGGGATTTATTCCTTTCTGAGTCTTCTTATTTTCATTTTCTTGTTCTTATTCAAAAACTATTTTGCAGGAATTGGGTACGTCTAGTTTAATGAAAAGAAGGACTAGGGGGTGACATGATAGCAGTGTTCCAATATCTCAGGGGCTGCCACAAAGAAGAGGCAGTCAAGCTATTCTCCAAAGCACCTGAAGGCAGGACAAGAAGCAATGGATGGAAACTGATCAAGGAGAGAAGCAACCTAGAACTAAGGAGGAATTACCTGGCTTTTAAGAAAATATTGGGCAACCATTTGTCTGAAATGGTGTAGGGTTTCCTGGTTGAGCAGGGGGTTGGACTAGAAGACCTCCAAGTTCCCTTCCACCTCTGTTATTGTGTTAAACTGATGTAAGACTGTAGATTGTCCACTCCTAATTTAAAAGAAGAGAGATATCTTCCTTGAATTGCACCTCAAAAGATTCTGCCGCTGATTTAGATTCTCCATTATGCATGCAGCTTAGAAATACATACAAGCTAAACATTCTTAAAATGTATTTCTGAGTTTAATGTTCACAAATCTCCATAAAACACCTGTACTAGCATCTCAAACCTGGGATTCTTCTTTAACTGTAATTTTCGTCTGGTTCCCTCTAGTGGCCAACATTCAAAGTCACACCTTATCATGTTTTGTTCCCCCCCAAATCAAAACAATCTGTTTCCCATGGGAAGAATCATGATACTTTCCTTGATATGCACTGATGTGTCTGTAATCTCCTTCCTTCCCTAAAAAAATACAACACTTCATACAAAAGAGAGAGAGTCTGCAGATCCATTTAATTTTACCTTCTATAACAACAGCTGGACCCCTTTCTGTTCCTCCACCCTGGGTTACATGTACTTTGATTTAAAATGTCCCTATTGAACCCGAGTTCCTTTCTCTTACCATTCCTATGTTGTTTTTAATCCTAGAAAGATCAATGACCCATTAGCCTCATTACAAAAGGCTCCAGAACTTAGAAAAAGGGATGACTATGTTCCTTGCTGTTTCCATTTGGAGAAACGTTGGTTAATTTAATTAATTTAATTTAATTATGGGACTTATATGCCGCCCTATCTTCCGAAGGACTCAGGGCGGCTAACAACAATAAAAACAACAATAAAAACAATGAATACAAATATTAAAAGACATTAAATTTTACAAAGCCCCACTAAAACCTGTAAAAATTAAAAACATGATTAAAACCCCCAACATCAGTCCAGCTCGGCCAGTTGGAAATGGTATGTCTTTAATAAGATATACAAAGTTTATCTGTGAATACATCAAAACGGAGCCAGTAGTTATTTTTTACTTTCTTTTCCAGTTATGGACTGCCCATCACCAACTCCTTTTAAAATGATCAGGTTGTAGAAAGGGTGGGTGGGGAAGTATTATAGAAGGAGACAGAGAAATCTTGCCTCGGGAAATGGTGCTGATTCTCTGTGGCTTTTGATTACGGGCTTTCTTCTGAGCAAAAGTGGCTTTTTTAAGGTTGATTTTACCCCTCTAATGGATGTCTTTGCTTGGGTTTGTTCTGCAAGCAGCTGCCAGATTTTGTTCGCCAGCAATACGTGAAGCATGTTTTCCCTTGGGGGAGAGGGTAGGAGGGGGAGAAAATCAAAGATTGCATTAAAAGACGACATTTTTGTTAACATCTGCAATAGCTCACGTTTAATTACTGGGAAAACAGTGCTGCAGCCCTAAATAACAGCAAACAGAGTTATCAGCTTGGGTGTTTAGGAAAGAAAGAGCCACAGCTCCATTTGTCATGAAAGCCACTTACTAAAGCCAAGTGGTTACAGCGTAAGCAAAGCCAGATCTGAATATTCCCATCTAAACCTAGTGATTTTCCTTTCTTTTGGGCCCTTTCCCCTTGGTCATTTCATTAATGTTCAATAATTCCCTCCGCCCTGTGCGTTCCCACAGAGAGGGCCTCCTCAGGGTGCCACCGGTCAGAGAATGTCGATTGGTGGCCCCCAGGGGGAGGTCCTTCTCTGTGGGCGCCCCGGAGCTATGGAACCAGTTACCGGTTGAGCTCCGGACGGCGCCCGATCTTCGCTCCTTTCGCCGCGATCTGAAAACATACTTGTTCGAGCAAGCCTGCCTGGCCTGAGGGGGGATTGGTGGGGGTTTTATTATCTTTTTATTGGGCTTTTTATCATGTATTAACTGTATTTTTAATGGGCATGTATTTAATTACTTTTTAACTTTTGTAATTCTGTGTTTTATTCTTGCCCTGTACACCGCCCTGAGTCCTTCGGGAGAAGGGCGGTATAGAAATATTAATAAATTAAATTAAATTAAAATAGTATTCAAACTAGGTGTTTTGGTAACAGTTCTAAAGTTTGGTCCTTCTTTGGTGGCCATTTGCATTCCATTCTCACACCTGTGTCTTTGAATCTTTCAACTGTTGTCTCTTCTCTTGAGTTGACACCTCTGCTTCCTGACATCCCCCCTTCCGACATTCCCTTACTTCCCTCTCCCGCCTTTTATGGCAGGATGCCATCATAGCGAAGCAGGGCCAAAGCGGTGTGATGGCAGGTCTGACAGTTCACTTGTTTATATCCAGGACAATTAAAGAAGCGGAGCATATTCATTGTGGAACAAATTTTAGGGACTAATACGTAGAATTAAACAATTGCCATGCTTTTACACTATCATTTGGGTGCAGTTGTTTTGCTACAAATGGATAGATCTCAAGTCATCCAGAACAGGGGTGCCTATCTTTTCTCAGTCTAAAACCCAATTTCATGGCCTTAAGGATAAAACTAAATTAGTGAAGTTGATTGATACCAGCCACACCATCACAAAAAACAAAAAAACCCAGCTAAATAGGGTTGGAGTGACAGGATTCCATCAGCGGCAAGAGATTCTCAGGAAAGTAATGTAGAAAATGTAAGTCAGAAGCTTCAGTTTAATGACCATGTGTGAGATGCAGAAGACAGCAAGTCCATTATAGAGGGAAGATTAGAGAGAAGAGGGTCTTGTCTTTTAATTAAGAGGAAAATTCAAGTTTGGAATTAGGCTTGCTTTGCTCAGTGACTTTCAAATGCTTGCAATGGTTACTGCTTCTGAGTTACAATCAGAATTTAGTTTTTAGCTGGGGAAGTCTTTAGGAAGCTTCAGCCAGCTTGGCGCCTGCTTTGGAGAACCTGAGCTACAGCTCTTTAATGCTCAAAAGGAAAACTATCAGGAAATTGCAGAACTGCAAGCTACACTAGAAGGCTTAAAATAAGAATTTCAACAAGAATCCTACATGGTTGCATTCTCTATTTTCAGGGACAACAAGAAAAGTAGCAGCAGTAGCAGCCTCTACCTCTACCTCTTCTGAAGACATCAGCTGAACGTCCCTGTTCCTGGGGGAAAATTTTTAAAAGAATTTCACACCACCTGAAAATGTTAAGAAAAAAAACCACAGTGACAACACCACAAGCCTCTTTTTCTTGAGAAGGAAACTACTGAAAAAATTTTAAGGCAGTTCTTTGGTTAATTCTAAGAACACGAATTGGTATCCATCCATTTTACCCTATGACCAGGTATGGTGATCTTTCATGGAGAAAGCATAATTATGGAAGAATGGAAGAGTTTGAATTAATTATACCATTTGCACGTTTTATCTTGCTATAAGCCACTCAGAGTCCCTTTGAATTGCGAGGTGGGTGGCAAATAAATTTGAAAATAATAATAAAATGAAAAATCCAGCCTGAACATCTGGCTGACTGTGCTACAAAGCATAATATCATTTTATAATAATTTCTTTATATACAGATATAGAACTGTGTATGTTTTAGTGTCTCTGGTGGCTTCTTGATGTATGTAATTTTGGTTAGAATGTCAAATTTTTGCCTGTTGGTAAACCTTCCTTCCTTCCTTCCTTCCTCCCTCCCTCCCTCCCTCCATCCCTCCCTCCCTCCCTCCCTTCCATATAGCTTGTTAAAATAGCAATCATAGCCTTGAAATCATTTCCTTGATATTATTTCTATATTGAATACAATGGTCCTGCAAAGCTGTTTCTCAGCACTAGAGGGCACTAAAGGACCAACTGATGAAGTTTATTCTCTCCCCCCCCTTATTTGTTAAGGAAAATGTAATTTATAGGCAGTGGGAGAAACATTTTCTTTGGGAAGAAAATGTGTAGTGTCTTTAGCATGGAAAAAAAGAATGAACTGAATCTCATCCAGTGAGATGTGTATATATTTGTGGATAATCTGCAAACAGAAAAGTAAAATGATTTTTTTCATGGAACTGGTGGTGTGTGGATGAAGATGTTCATGGAAAATAATCATGTGGAGATAAAAAGCAAAGCAAATTCAATAAAACACACTCCGTGACTGTAGGATTGTAGCTGCCAACTTGACTTTTTGTCAATCAGGAGGACGACCCTGAAACCAAACCCCTGCATCTCTGAAAGTGGAGAGCTGACTCTCCAAGATGCCATCTCAAAAACCTAAGCGCCTGCCATCCTCCCCAAAAAGTCAAGACTGCTGGCAAACTCTGCATCTAAGACTGAGGATCTGGCTTTCAAAGTTACTTAAAGTCTCACACTTTTCATTTTAGGAGGAATCGAGCCAAATGGCTCTTGCTTAGTCTTAGAATAGAATAGAATAGAATAGAATAGAATAGAATAGAATAGAATAGAATAGAATAGAATAGAATAGAATAGAATAGAATAGAATAGAATAGAATAGAATAGAGCTGGAAGGGACCTTGGAGGTCTTCTAGTCCAGCCCCCTGCTCAAGCAGGAGATCCTATAACATCTCAGGCAGGTGAATGTCTAGTCTCTTCTTAAAAATCTCCAGTGATGGAGCACCCATGACTTCTGTTCCACTGGTTGATTGTCCTCACTGTCAGGAAGTTTCTCCTTAATTCCAGGTTGCTTCTCTCTTTGATCAGTTTCCAAACATTGTTTCTCGTCCTTCCCTCTGGTGCTTTGGTGAACAACCTGGCCCCCTCTGCCTTGTGGCAACCCCTCAGGTACTGGAAAACTGCTATCATGTCTCCCCTATTTCTTCTTTTCTTTAGACTAGCCAAACCCAAGTTCTGCAGCTCTTCTTCATACATTTGGTCTCCAGGCCTTTGATCATCTTTGTTGCTCTTCTCTGAATTTTTTCCAGACTCTCAACATCTTTTTTGTAGTGTGGTGACCAAAATTGGCAGCAGTATTCCTGGTGTGGACTTACTAGGGCTTTATAAAGTGATACTAGTACTTCGCGTGATCTTGATTCTATCTCTCCGTTTGCCCATCTTCTCTTCAGTCTTGCCCATGTGCTTGCGTTTCTCTTCTAGACTATGAGGATTTATAGTTTTGCCACCCTAAGGAATCCGGCCTGGTTTGATGAGTTTGGGGGTTGGGGTTTTAACATGGTTTTTAATTATTGTATATATCGGGCATAATATTTAATTGTTTTTTAACTTTTGTATTCTGTTTTTTAATATTTATTGCCCTGTACACTGCCCTGAGTCCTTCGGGAGAAGGGCGGTATAAAAATTTAATAAATATAAATAAATATAAATATAATCTTATCTGACACCGGGCAACAATCTCTTGGCTTTCAAACAGCAATAGCGCATAGATTTATATACCACCCCATGGTGCTTTACAGCACTCCCCAAGCAGCTTACAAGGAAGCGTTATTTGCACATTGCCCCCAACAATCTGGGTCCTCATTTTACCGACCTCAGAAGGATTGACGGCTGGATCAATCTTGAGCCCCGTCGGGATCAAACTCCAGGCTGTGAGCAGAGTTTGCTTGCGGTACTGCATTCTAACCACTGTGCCACCAAATGCTCTTTTAAAGTAAGGAATTAAGAATTCCAGAATTCCTTGGGGATTAATTAGGGCAAGTTCTTGTTCTACTAACATGTGTCAAGAATGGAAAAATAGTACCACAACTAGAGAGAGAGAGAGAAAAAAATCTCTGCCTCCCCCTCCCCCACCAATTTGTGTTTTTAGTGTCTGTGGTGCCCTTTTATGTATGGAAGCCTGGTTATGATGTCAATTTGTTGCCTGTCGGTTATTACCCCATGACTAAAAAATGCCACCATTCCTTTTTTTTTTAAAATCGAGAAGAATTTTAGAATGTAACCCTAATCCTCCTCACAGCATGGCATGGTTGGTCTGTTGGGCTTGTGTAGATTAAACAATTGGGCAGTCTATATAGGTAGACACCTTGAGCTGGACAAAATGTCCCTACTTTGTTTTGTGTATAAAGGTAAAGGTAAAGGTTCCCCCGCACATGCGTGCTAGTCGTTTTTGACTCTAGGGGCTGGTGCTCATCTCCGTTTCAAAGCCAAAGAGCCGGCGCTTGTCCGAGGACATCTCCGTGGTCATGTGGCCGACATGACTAGACGCCAAAGGCGCACGGAACGCTGTTACCTTCCCACTGTAGTGGTCCCTATTTTTCTACTTGCATTTTTACGTGCTTTCGAACTGCTAGGTTGGCAGAAGCTGGGACGAGTAACAGGCGCTCACTCTGTTATGCAGCACTCGGGATTCGACCCGGCAAACTGCCGACCTTCCGATCGACAAGCTCAGTGTCCTAACCCACTGAGCCACCACGTCCCTTGTTTTGTGTATAGCTACCTCCATGTATAGCGGGGGCGATTTGCTCTGAGATCCAGCCTCTAGTAGAAAGCAAGGAGATAGATTACTTTGCCCAAGTTGACGGGACTATCTTTCCCCCTCTGTGTGTAGATGGCCAGTTGAAGGGCTGAAATGATGCTGCACAGCAGCTCTGATGTTGTGTATCTGAGATGGTTCCTAAGGGAAGGTGTTGCTTGTTTTTAGAAGCCAGATCAAATCAGCCCTGGGAACCTCAGTACAACTGAGAAAGCTCTAGCCTCCATTTGCATAATCGTTTTCTTTAAAAATGCTGCTCAAGTATGACAAGCTTGCTGCATTTGAGGGACTTTTAGCAGGCCTGAGCAAGGATCCCTGCTGAATTTAACATCTGGCTGCTTCCTGATTTGTTCATCCAGTGTGAAACTCTTAGTGAGCTGCACTCAGATTTAGCCCTCTTCATGGCCACGCACATCCAAATGATTGCTCTCCTAGCTGTTTTGAAATGGCTCTGTGACATCAATCTGAAAAATGCACACCCATTTCAGATGCTTTAAGGCCCCAAGTCAGAGAAAACATTTTGTGCTTTTTCATTCTGAACCAGCAGAGTTGACTCTTTGTTTATTTCCTGCACCTATGCATGATTCTTACTCTGGCATAAAACATGCCTTCTCTGATGCCCTCGAGCAAAAATTGGGAATGTTCCTTAATGAGCTGGCTGCATCCCGTGCAGAGACAATCTAGTGAATGACATGGCCTCTCTGGGTTGGTGTTTAGGCAGGGTACAATTAGAGGAGACCTTAGCTTATTTTCCAAGAAGAACCAAGCTGTAATTAATACCTTACATTTTAAACTAGTGCCGTGCAGAGAAATCCTGCATTTGTTTTTTCCTGGCACTCTTCATTTCATTTAACAGAAAAGAAACTTGTATTCGAAACCTACTTCAGAGTTTCTACTATTCTGACAGCTTGTAGAGATCTCCTCCTGCAATCACTGAACACTAGGATCTTGACATCTGCTACAGCTAATGCTCTGAATTTAGCCAGCTAAAGGGCATAAGTCTGTGACTTTGATTCCCAGCAGAGGGCCAGAAGCCCATAGAATAACATCTGGCTTCCCATGTCTGAAGAATCTCATTAAAGGCTTAAACCAGTCACTTGGTGCCTTGCGGTGGCCCAGGTCTAAGTGGAAGACTTCCACGATGTTCCTCAATGTTTCAATACTTCTTTTAAATTAATCTTGGAGGAATTTGGAAGCTTGCTTATTTACTATTTGGAAGGTTCATTGACCAATACCCAAAGGTGCTTTTCTAAAAGGCAATTGGACTTTCTTGGGGGTTCCCCCCCCTTCTCATCCAAGAAGCTTCTTCAGTTCTGGGGTACGGAAGGAAAGCTAACAAAGAACCCTCTGAGGGCTAATGACCAGATTACTGCAAATATAAATCCTTCTATTCTCCACCAGTCAGTTAGAACTGAAAAAGCTTCTTGGATGAGAAGCAAAAAGTTTTCAAAGGAAAAAAATCCAAGAAAGTCCAGTTGCCTTTTGGGGAAAAAGCACCTTTGGGACAACCATGACCTGGATGACTGAGAATCTCAATAGACATTGACTAGTAATTTTATGGGGTGGGGTTTTTTTTGGCATGCATTTGTCGTTCTGAAGTTTCTCTGGTTGACCATACTTTCCACCCAGAAAAAAAAACCAAACATAAAAGGATTTTGGTCTTGTGATTTGAGAGAAGCAAGACTCTGACCACTACATCAAACTGGTACCTTTAACATGTTTCTGAATATAATGAAGTAGAGTAAAGGTCCCACTACGTGCGCCTTGGCGTTACTCGTCCCAGCTTCTGCCAACCTAGCAGTTCGAAAGCACGTAAAAATGCAAGTAAAAAAATAGGGACCGCTATGGTGGGAAGGTAACAGCGTTCCGTGCGCCTTTGGCGTCCAGTCATGCTGGCCACATGACCACGGAGACGTCCTCGGACAAGCGCTGGCTCTTTGGCTTTGAAACGGAGATGAGCACCGGCCCCTAGAGTCGGAAACGACTAGCACGCATGTGCGGGTGAACCTTTACCTTTACCATTAAGAAGACCTTTCCCTTTGAAACTGAAGGAATGGCTTGCTTGTTTATATGTTTGAATTTTCACCCCATTGATTTAAATATGGTGTGGAAAAAGAGACAAGCCACCTTAAACATATCCAGGAAAGGACGTGCTTCTGTCACATTCCTAATGATAGAATTTAAAAAGTGCTCAAAAAGTATTAGGGAAATAAGTCCTATTAAATCCATTTTAAAAAATAAAATAAAATCTGAGCGTCAACTTCTAACTTCAATCTTTTTCTAAAACTGGTTTCAGTTTGAAAGATTATCCCATGATAAATAATAATAATAATAATAATAATAATAATAATAATAATAATAATAATAATAATAATAATAATAATAATAATAATAAGTTGGAAGGGACCTTGGAGGTCATCTAGTCAAACCCCCTGCTAAGGCAGGAAACCCTATACCATTTCAGGCAAACGGCTGTCCAGTCTCTTCTTAAAAACTTCCAGTGTTGGAGCATTCACCACTTTTGGAGGCAGGTTGTTCCACTGGTTAATTGTTCTAACTGTCAGGAAGTTTCTCCTTAGTTCTAGGTTGCTTCTCTCCTTGACTAGTTTCCATCCATTGCTTCTTGTCCTGCTTTCAGGTGCTTTGGAGAATAGCTTGACTCCCTCTTCTTTGTGGCAGCCCCTGAGATATTGGACTGTTAATTGATAATTAGACTGTTAATTGATAATTGGAATGTTCCTCTGATTCAATCATCTTCTGTTGATTTTATGCCCATGCCCATGAAGTTTTCTCACCAACAATATTCCCTTTTTACGACCCTGTAATCCCTTAATTGGCTTGGGGCGACTATATGGAGCTGAGTATTTACTGGCCGGATGCCCTTCCTGACACCATGCAGAGTTCACAGCAGATATTTTTTCTTTGCATCCTAGGAGAGAAACGCTACCTAGGATTGAACTGTCAACCTTCGGAGTGGGAGGTCAGCATCTTCACCACTAGGCCACCACACTGCTCTTTTCTCACCAATAATAAGGAAATGAATTGCCATTTCTTTACCTAGAATGTTAACTCTCCATTCTAGCCTCCAGTCCTGATATTTATTACTCGTCACCCATTCAAATTCTGATCAGGCTTCTAAGCAAAGATAAACTTACCTAGGGATTATGTTTAGATATACCTAAAATAAATTCACGTGATCTTTTCCAAAGCCATCGTTTATTCACAGCAAGAATTATTTATTGTTCACCAGCAATTACTGATTGTTCCTCCCTTGGTATTCTATTCACAGTTTTCTTTGATCAACAAGAATTGTTTAATTCTTTGAATGTCTTCAGGTCTAGAAATTTAGATGCTTTATTGCAACAGCAAATTCTCTGCCCCTTACACAACGACTTCCTGCTCTGATTAATTTATAAGAATAGCAGAGTAAGGATTAAGTAGCTCCTGCTCAGTCATCTTTCATCTGAATCTCAGCTTGCTAAGTGGTCCTTTCTCTAGCAGCAGAAAGCAATGCTGTTAGTGATTTATAACATGCATCCTTTCCCCCCCCCTTTTTGCAACTGTTGGGGTGGCAATCACACCCCTTTCCAGTGCACGCAATTAGGGAGAATCTTGTTAATCACCAATTAGCAGCCATTCCCTACTGAGATCCTGGAGGGAGAGAAGCAAGCTTGCAGTTGTTTTTTTTTTAAAGTACATTTTTCCCCATTAGACAGGAGCAGTGTATTGAAGGGAGCAGCGGGAGTCAAATACCACCCACCTATCTCCCATGTAAGTTTTAATTATAGCTCTAGATTTGCCCAAGACAAGTAATCAGTCTCTCCATTAAGATGTCTCCTTTCTGCAACAAAAAAAAGATTGGCCTCTGAAGAGTGAAGTCATGTAGTTGGTGAGCGGCTCTAGCTCTGACGCCTGGCATGTTTCATTTCAGTCAATTGAGAAGGAGCTGCCAAATTAAACCGGCACTTATCAAAGTAAAGCAGGAAAGGAAAACCCTAATGAGACAAGCGGCCTTGCTCAAAAGCCAAAATCAAACACAGAACTATTCCTAGGGTACACATGGGGTAGGAAGGTAACTCAGTTGAAGTGGCATTGGAGGGAAATGCAAGCGCCTCCATCCAAAAGCACTTGCCACGAGGACTGTTGTCAGCTATATTGACAATCAGTTATTGAACCCGGCACATCCTTTGGTATCAAGCGTGAAGATTTGATGCCGTGGGTTAGTTTCCCTCTAAGAATAAGGAAACTCCCCAAAGGAGGCACAAACGGTTGCCAGTAGAGATTTATGCTTTCTCTCATCCAGTTCTCAATAATGAATTATGAACCAATGTTCTTCAAGACCCAGGAGATGAACACTACAGATGAAATCCCACCTGACATTGCAACTCAAATCAATCTCTCTCTGCCCCATCCTAGTCCCCAGGTTCCTGGTTCTATCCACTTATTATCTGTCCAAAAAAGGCTAAGCTATCCACCTTTCCTCTAAGCCAGGGGTGTCAAACTGCCAGCCCGTGGGCCAGACGCGTCACGACAAAACCGCGCCCACCCCATTGCCGGCAATGGGAAAAAACTCCAACACGTCCCATGATGTCACATGACGTCGCGAGTTTGACATGTCTGCTCTAAGCTATAATGGATTTTGCATAACGTGTTGGGTGAACCCAGATTGAGTGGTGCTTTTAAAAAAATTCCTTGCTAAGCTGTTCTAGCTAATAAACCACAGTCAAAGTCTAACTTATTCATGAATCCAACTGTGCTTCTACTCTAATTAAGATTCTGCCTTCTGCCTTCTTTTCTTGACATAACTACTTTGTAGTTGCTTCTGCCTCATGTCCTTGAAAGCAAGTCATCTCATTCTCTGTGCTCAGTCTATGTAGTCCTTCTGGCAAATAAGAAATAAAAATGGGGAGAAATGAAATAATTTTCACTATGTCACCTCCTGGCTGAACAGCATCAGCGTGTTAAAAGATTGTGTTAAATGTGTGCAAAGATTAAGCTGTTTTTCTCTCTCCCCTTCTTTTCCAACCCACTTTTGGAAAGATAGACACATTCTTACAAGAGATAAAAAAACACTTAAAAAAAAGAAAATCAAATCAGATTTAAAACTTCCCTTTAACTTAAACATTTATATGCAACCATTGCCTGTTCAAGAGGAAAATGGCAGAGCTTCTTCAACTCAGCTACTTCCAGATGAATTAAAGAGGAAAAATGCACCTAAAACAAGATGCAGCTTAGAGTCAGACCACAAGATGGTGATGGTTTAGTATGAATTATTAACTTGCTATGCAGATCAGGCATTTTATCAAGGACTTGAAGACTGTAAAGCTGTATCTGTGAGCACAGTCCAAGATAAACCATAACTTTGGAATTTTCCAAGTTCTACAGAGATCAAACCCAAGAGATAAGAGACCTTATTTAACACACATGTACAGAATAAAATAAGTCCAATGTCCAACACAGATTCCTAGCTAAAATATTTACATATTTCTATAGAAATAACCTGATGCTTGAAGCAAGGATTTCTGCTTCTTTTTCCTAGACCTACAGTAACTTCTTTGGATAATTTTAAAACTTATAATAATGGCTAGGGAGTGTGGCTTGGTGGCCTAAAGATGAAGATGCTTGCATCTCACTTGGAAGGTTGAGAGTTCAATCCTAGGCAATGACAGATATTTCTCTGTCAGGGTGCAAAGAGAAAATATCTGCTGCAAACTCCATATAGGCATCAGGAAGGGCATCCGGCCAGTAAATGCTCAGCTCCATCCAGTCACCTTGACCCTACCTTGAGGCAAGGGATTACAGGGTCATAAAAAATGGCTAGGGAAATGATGCACTTTCTTTTTACCCCAGCTCAGCAATATCAGCTTCATGCTTCTTATCTGTGGAATTTCTCCTTTTGTCTTTTTAATAGAAGAAACCCTGGAAGGGAAGAGGTTGATGGAATCTCCTGACTCCATACCTCCATATCTAAGAGAGGTTATGGATTCAAACTCAGACATTGACTGACATTTAGGGAAGACTGTAAATACTGGCCAGCTATTCACAACAGCAATTCTCTTGTTAATTGCACACCTGCAGTTGCTAGTATAATGAAAGTTGAAACAAATCCACTGTACTATGCCATAACTCTAGTTTCTAGAGCAATGAGAGCTTCACTGGCTAAGCAATGGGTCATCCATATTTCTCTAGATGAAACATTTCATTTGCTTTTGGTTCTAACTTCAGTTGCTCTCATATATCTCTTTCTGTCTGTTTTTCCTTCTGCAACAAGGGAGAGTTTTTCCAAAGTGATTCAACCGAGGTCTTCACTGAGGTTAATTCAAGACAAAATCCCAGTGGGCAGGAAATAGAACTACTGATGGTACCCTTTTCTTTCTTGTTTCTGACAATCAGTGGGAACATTTCCTAACTTTGCCAAAGGAGCTTCATGCAGTATTACTCATTTGACGTTTCAATCTGCAGGAACAAATCATTCAAAAGCTTTTTTTGCTATTTAACAAAGGCCTAAGTAAAAAAAAGAAAGTGTAGAAATAATATATTAAATAGACATAGCCAGAGAATGAAATCACGGGAAGGTAAAATATGCAACAGTTCATATGATATCAGCATTTTTCTGTCTGCTAAAAAAGTACTGGGGATTGTCATATGGGGATTGTTTCCTTACCACTCTGTTGGAAGATCCAAGAATATTTGAAAATGTACTGGTGGACATCACTTAAGTTGCCTTAGGATCTTCACTCATCTCTTGTTGTGTAGGCAACAAGTATATGGTTTATCGCTATAATAACTGATTTGATCTGATTTGTGCAAGTTGCTCAGCATCGGACTCAAGCTTGTGTGTGTGTCTGTCTCTCTCTCTCTCTCTCTCTCTGTGTGTGTGTGTGTGTGCAGCCTGGTGGCCTAGTGGTGAAGATGTTCACCTCCCATTCAAGCCAGTTGGGCCCAAAAGGTTCTCTGTGTGGCATCTACCTAGAAATATAAAAATGCCTGCACAAATTCCTCTACCAAAATTCTCAGTCCTCTGAGTTATAGTAGTACCTTGAATAAGCCAGCAGCTACCCTCCTGGAGAAAATCTATGTGGTCACTTGAAGTAAAAAATGACTCATGGCATATAACCAATCAACTAATAGCAGCTCTTCAGGAACCTTAATCTGGGCAGAGTACAGAGATTCAAAACCTTGGATAACTACTGTAGTTATTACAAAAGATTCAGGACCTTGGAAAGCGACCCTGGTTTCCTTTGGATATTTTTTATCCCAATCTATTGAGCTAAGTTGTTGCTGACATACAGGATTAGTCCCAACTGGACATGGCAGGGGAAGCTAATGCTTTCCTGCAGGAGAAGAAAGTGTATTATCATCTATGTGGAGACAATTTTGTACATATTCTAACATTTTGTGGATTCTACAAATAACAGTAGCACTTAGACTTACACACCCCTTCATAGTACTTTACAGCACTTTCTAAGCATTTTGCAGAGTCACTCTCTTGCCCCCAACAGTTCCTCATTTTACCAACTTTGGAAGGATGGAAAGCTGAGTCAACCTTGAGCCGGTCAGGATCGAATTCATGAGAGTGAACAGAGAGTTAGTCTCCAATATTGCATTCTAACCACTGTGTCACCAAGGCTCTTTTGTGATGTCTTTTGAGGATATATGTTTAAGGAGACAAGATTCATTTGTTGTCTTTTACAAATTGGATTTTGTACTCCTTCAGTTAAAGGATAATTCCATTCCTTGTTATACACCATCCGGAGTGGGGAAAATATTCTACAGATTGAATCGCTATGAATACTATGAAGGGATTTGTACTTAACTAAATGTTAACAGGTTTCTTCTTGTACGTGTAAGGCTCCAGTTTCTCTTAGACTTGACACATAAGCCAATTTGCCTCTCACTTGTGTACTGAATGTGTTCAGAGTAATCTTCTGTCACAATGCATTTTGGCTTGTGAAGTGCATAAAAGAGGAAATTTTATTGTCTGTACATTAACATTCCGGATGTGAAGAACAGTTCTTTCATCCCTAAACACACATAGCAGAGAACATTATCTTTTCAGAATCTATGACTGGGAGAAAATAAATAAATAAATGAATATTCTGAAGCAAAGGTTTCATCTCTAATTTTTATCCAAGTATTGGTTTAGGGAAAGAGGCAACTCATAATTTAGTCCTGGTGATAGAAAGTCTGAAGAGTTTCTATTGTCTCCCAGCCTATGACATGTATAATCCTCCCTTTCTGCCAGAGATAGTTGAGCAGGGGTTTTTTTTTAAAAAAAAATTGTCTGTGTTCAGTAGATTGGAAGAAAATAAAAGCCATGCTGACTGTCAAGGTGAAAGAACAATACAGGCACAAACATATCAGGGCTTGAAACAAGAAAATTGTGGTAGAGGCCAGACATTGAAAAATATGTCATAAACACCATCATCCAAGCATCATACAGAAAATAAGAAATAGTTAACTAAGCAATGTTAGGTGGATGTGAGCTTTAAAAATTGCAGATGAACCTCTGAGATAGAAAATGTATCATTAATTCACCCTACGATTAGAAATCTTTGGCCATTTCCTGACTCGTAGAAGTAGAGGACAGAAGACTAGAAATGTAAATATAGAAGTGAATCAGACTCTGTTGTTGGTTCCTTCTTACACATCAACCAGCCGTACCAACAGGCTGAAGAATAGCTTTTATCCGTGGGCTGTTAGGCTTTTGAATGGGATGTAATCTTATGCAGAGTTGACTTGGGAGGCCGGTGTGTGGTGTAGTTGGTTCACATAGTGTGGTGGGATGGAGGGTTTGTTGTCACTGTGTGTTGGGGGGAGAGAGCACAGGGGGAGGCTCAGCTAATCTCAATGTACACATGTTGTACTTTGACAATAAAGGTTTATTATCAAGGGTGTAAAGAAATGAAGTGCCATGTAGACATGTACTTCACGATGGATTCTTTTTTGTTGGAGTTATTTCAATGCAGGCTAAATAGTTGTCAGTTAGGGATGTTCTACTTTCTGCTTGCCCGGGTGGTCTTGTATTAAGGAAGTTATGGATGAGATGATTCCTAAGTTCCTTGTTTATTTAAAAGATACTACACAATACTGCTGCTTTAATTTCCAAAACAAATTTTTTCAGCTTCGATTGGGCTCATCTATCGGAACCATGACACATGTGCCAAAAGAAGAAAAGGGAAGACAGAGAAAGCAAGCAAAGAAACAAAAAGCAAGGTCCTGATTAGGGTAATTATTCTGTGAAAGACTAGATTAAGGAAACATGATATGGAGAAATATCTGCCTATCCATGCATCCCCAGCAGCTATTTTCTGAATTTATTTGAACTCAAGAGTTAAGCATGGTTGACCCAGAATAGTAATTAGATTGGACACTACCAGGGATTAGTAGGTTTCTAAAACAGATGGAAATTCAATCTACAAGAGATTTCACAAATAAAAGTCAAGCTTAGCTTGAAGGCCTTTTAATTAAGTGCCGTGTTGTATTGCATTGCATTGCATTGCATTGCATTGCATTGTATTGTGTTGTATTGCATTGCATTGCATTGTATTATTGTAACCTAGCCACAACTCTTACCCATAGATGAGGAGTAATTTACAATGTTAAATTGGAATAATTGGAATAATTTAAAAGGTTAAATTGATGTGGTTATTTTGTGATTCCAACTTTTGATCCCTTTTAATATTCAACAACCAAATACTAGCTATTGCATTCACTGATGCTGTCCAAGGGAAGAAGGACCTAACTTTTTATTCCATTTGAGTCTCCTAAACCAGTTATTGCCAAAGTTGCTTTTGTCTGAAGAGAAGGTAACAATCCGACCTAAGATTTTTTGGCTAATGTTTTCCCATGAGGAAAGATGTCTTGGAGAAGCTACACGGTCCATTTAGGAAACCCGGCTGCTAATTGAGCTAGCCAGCAATGGTTATTCTTCAAGATACAAATTAATACTTCCTGGGATCATGGAAACCAAAATAGATTTTTAATTAAGAGCAACCTACACAATGCAGGCTTAGGAAGAAAAGGGACCAGTAACAGTTCAGCATCCTAATGAAGATGATTGACAATCTTAAATGTCTGTTGATACTAATTAAATGTTAATCAGTTTTAATGAGCTTACCCCAAATAGGCTTTGGCACAGGTTGTGTTGAAAAGTCCAGGGGAAAAAGAAGGGGATGTTGTGCCAGTTGACTTGAGTTTACTGACTTCAGAAGAAGCCTAATGTGAACCTATTGAATTGACTGGCACCGCTGAATGGCTCCCACAATGGGCTCTGCTAACCTGTTCAGAGCCTATTACAGGAAGAAAACAGATATCGTGTCCAGGGGTGACATCGCATTATTGCCAGATTCCTCTTAACAAGATGCCACAGAATTGCACAGAGTGGGGAAAGCATTGTTTTACAGCCAATGGAGCAGCTGTGAAGCCAAAGCTTTGCAAGGCCTTGACACAGTCCTTTATTGTGATGATGGGTTGCTAGTTCACATTATGTAATATTGAATTTTTCACCCAGATAATAAACCCATAGTAAACATTCACCCAAATGCTTGGCAAAATAGCGACATAAAATGTGACTTTGATGGGGATGCAGGACCTGGGGTGGTTTCAAGTCCTTCTATTGAAATAATCCTTCTTATTTTCAATAATGAATTGGGGAAATGTGAAAATGACTTCAGTGGCATTTGCGGAAAACTGTAGTGATGCCCAAATGATGACATCCTAGTGAAAACAGATTCCAGATGCAATTCAAGTTGCTGGCGGTCACCTTTAAAGCCTTATATGGCTTGGGACTGGGTTACCTGAGGGACACCTTTGTCCAAGAGACCTTGGATTAGATCTAGAAGACTGGGCATGCTACAGATCCGGTCAGCCAAAGAATGTTGGTAGGTGGTGACTAGAAGACAGTCCTTTTCTACAGTAGCCCCTACTTGGTGGAATCTTATCCCTTTGGAGATTAGAATGGCTCCAATCTGTTAGCTTTTCATAAGTTCTATGGAGATTCTTCAGTCATTCCAGGTCATGGTTGTCCCAAAGGTCCTTTTTCAAAAGGCAACTGGACTTTTCTTCTTCTTGCTGTTGTTTTTTACTTGAAGACGTTTCACTTCTCATCCAAGAAGCTTCTTCAGTTGTGATTGAATGGTGGAAAGATTGGAGAAGCTTCTTGGAGAAGCTTCTTGGAGAAGTGGCCCAGTTGGAGAAATAGAATAGAATTCTTTTATTGGCCAAGTGTGGTTGGACACACAAGGAATTTGTTTCCGGTGCATAAGCTCTCAGTGTACATACAAGTAATAGTGATAATCATGATCATATACAACATGCAAATACACTCATCATAAATCATGAAATACAACACTTCATCATAAATCACTTAGTGATAGTCATAGAGTACTAGCTAAGCAAACAGCATAAATCATACTAGGGTACCAAAAAACCCACCCAATATAAATTGTAAGATACAAGCAGAAAGTTACAGTCATAAGAAGATAAGGATAGGTAATAGGAAAAATGAGGAGCATCATAGTAATACAGCTTTACTAGTATTTTGACAGCGTTGTAGGAATCGGTTGTTAAGCAGAGTGATAGCATGGGGAAAAAACCTGACCTTATGTCTAGTTGTTCTGGTGTGCAATGCCCTGTAGCATCGTCTTGAGGGAAGAAGTTGAAATAGTTTAAGTCCAGGATGTGAGGGGTCTGTAGATATTTTCACAGCCCTCTTTCTTGCTCATGCAGTATACAGGTCCTCAATGGAAGGCAGGCTGGTAGCAACTGTTTTTTTACTGCAGTTCTAACTATTCATTGAAGTCTGTGTCTGTCTTGTTTGGTTGCAGTTCTAAACCAGACAGTCAGGAAAAAAACAAAAAAGTCCAGTTGCCTTTTGCAAAAGTGTCAGAAGAGTAAGCAAACCCTATCAGAGGGTGATGAATCATGGTTCATTTTGATGCATGATAAACAACACCCCCCCCCCCGAAGTATATATTCTACTATTAACCTTTTAATTGCAAAGAAACTTGTAAAAACACATAAAGTCTCATGGCTACATATCTATCTCACCAGAGAGCACAAAGAAGAGGAAAGAGAAAGTAAAGTTTTGTTTTAGGCATGCGCACACAGTAGTAAACTGGCTGAACATGTGACACTCACCATGGTTACAATGATAAGATAACAAGACAGCTTGCAAAGTACAAACTATAACTTGCTTTGCTGAAAAAACAGAAAAAACGCAGTGACAAAAAGCACCTTTGGGCTTCGTAAGATCCTAAAAACCTGGCTATGATCTCTTGCTGAATATGTTAAGGCCCAGGTTTCCTGGCTGTATTGTTAAATGGCCAAACATCTTGGTTGCTGTGTGTATTCATTGTGGATGGCTTTATTGTTATTGTTTTAAAATGTTTGTATTGTTTTAATTGTAGAATATTTTTTGAATGGTAGGCCAGCATACTTTACTTACCTCATAGATTGACTATTGTAATTTGCTCCCCTTGAAGACCACTCAGAAGTTGGTCCAAATGCACAGCACCGGCAGTAGTAATAGGTAAAGGTAAAAGTTCCCCCGCACATGCATGCTAGTTGTTTCCAACTCTAGGGGCCGGTGCTCATCTCTGTTTCAAAGCCGAAGAGCCAGCACTTGTCTGAGGACGTCTCCATGGTCATGTGGCCGGCATGACTAGACGCCAAAGGCGCACGGAACGCTGTTACCTTCCCACCGTAGTGGTTCCTATTTTTCTACTTGCATTTTTACGTGCTTTCGAACTGCTAGGTTGGCAGAAGCTGGGACGAGTAACAGGTGCTCACACTGTTACGCGGCACCCGGGATTCGACCCGCCAAACTGCCGACCTTTTGATCGACAAGCTCAGCGTCCTAACCCACTGAGCCACCGCGTCCCTAGTAATAGGCAGGTGAATTAAGATGAAAAACAGAAACTTCTTTTACTGTGAAAGAAACCCTTTGGAGAAGGAAGGAAAGATTGTATTAGCCCTTACAATAAATTCCAGGTCTTTGATAGTCATAGTCTTTAACTTCTGGAGAATGAGAACATATAGTCACTGAGGATGGCAATTTATAGATAATAAGGATGGAAAGTCACATTTATTGAACAAAAAAAATTGGATTGCTCTTTCACTGAGGAGAGAACAAAGGGAAGGGTTCTTTGTTACTGATGAGCTTGATAGTTTAATGCAATCTTCCACAAGTGTTCTTTTTCTTTCTCTCTCTCTTTCTCTCCCTTGTTCCACTTTGCTTATTTTGGAGTGCTCAGCAGAATCTCTTGGGCTGTGTTTTTTCCATGAATGCATCTATCGCTCACTTTCTGAAGATAAATTTTCTAGCTAAATGCTCTCCTGGCTGTTCCCAGAGAACACTGTGCTGACAGCAGAGACGTTTGCTTTCAAAATCCACTCTGAGTTTATTCAAATTTATGAGGGCTTCCCAATCACTGACAGATGAGTACTTGCACACCTAAAATAAGCTATATGATCAGATTGTGCAAGATAAGAAATATCTCTGCTCGCTCTCTCTGCTATTTCTTTGTCTGTCTGTCTATCTATCTATCTATCTATCTATCTATCTATCTATCTATCTATCTATCTATCTATCTATCTATCTATCATCTATCTATCTATCTATCTATCTATCTATCTATCTATCTATCTATCTATCATGGTTTTATCTCTATCATGGCTACCTATCTATCTATCTATCTATCTATCTATCTATCTATCTATCTATCTATCTATCTATCTATCTATCTTGTTTCTCTCTCTCTCTCTCTCTCTCTCTCTCTCTCTCTCTCTCTCTGCAAATTCTACTAAGCATCTAGTGCCCTAAGACAGGAAAATGTTTCAGTTTAATTGAAATTTCATATTATAGCCCATTTAGATTTGAAGTAATGACTGAGGTCACGCAACAGGAAGCTACTGATAGTGGATGAGCAAAGTGCTAGAAACAGACAACACAACTGCTACATGGAAGGCTGAGACAACCTTGAACCAGTCAGGATCAAACTCTTGGCAGTGGGCAGAGTTAGCCTGCAATACTGCATTCTAACCACTGCTCCACTACCTAACAAATGGTTTAAACAAACCATTTGGCTATTAACTGACCACCGAGAGGCAACCTTTGACTAATCTTGCTCTTGCTTGGAGCTTTTACATAGCAATTATTTCTAAAGCTAAGAAACATTTGAAGTGTGTACCATGTTAGTAGTTTAAATGTGCACAAGTTTCAAGATGAGAAAGTTGCACTCTTCTTCACTAAACAGGAATCCATTTGACTGGCAATTTTTAAAGCTGCTTCACATTTTAAAGTATGTTGTCCAATTATTAGACTTTTTTTTCTTTTGGTCAGTGAAATAAATGAACACAACTGATTTATGGATCCACAATTTCAGTTTAGATTGTTCTTTGGGGAGAGATTAATTGGAGAAAAAAGGAGACTAGGTTCACTATAATTCCTCTAAATACCCTATCCTCCAAGAAGTATTTCAACATTTTAAAGCAGATTTTCAGAAACGGCTTTAGCAATATAAGACTGCCGTTATCTGTCCATAATCAAGAGAATGAAACATGAAAAGAATGAACAATACCTTTGGGGAAAACTAATATGCAGATAAGCTTAACAGAAGAGATTTATAGAAAGCATAATGAGCCAAGATAGATGTTTTTGCCAGTTAACTGAAAAATCAGTCTCTCTGGGTACTAATAATATTGCACATGCCTGCTTGAAGTTTATAATCCCATCAGCAGCTGGAGACTGATTTACAGTTGAGCCCAGTCTATCCATTATTACTTAGCATTAATAGAAAAGAGTTAGAGGAAGATTTTAAGTGGCATAGATGGAAATTAGAGAGCCAGTTGGGGCTGACAATCAACTGTCCTTCAGTGTCTCCCCAAATTCAAGGGGAAATTTTTTCAAAGGGGATGGGCAGACATTGAAGAAGATGGAATGGTAACTGGCTTTTATTCATTTACCAGGCCTGGAAATGTGGAATCCCTTGCTACTGGATTTAATAGTCTTATTAAATCCGTAGTGCCCTTTCCACCTGATCAGAATGTGCAAAGCATTTAACAACAGAGATTTAGAACTGGTTTCCTTCTCCTTGTAATCAAGTGCCTCAAATGTTTGGGTATCATTCTTCTCCTCTGCTTTTCATGAAAGAACTCATTTCCACTGTCCTATGTGTTTTGCCCACAAAATCATAGGTCCAGCTGCCAACTTAAGAAGACCATTAGCTCTTAATGTGGCCCAACTGGCAATTTAAGACCAACAAGGCAAGTGAAGAGTGGATGTGTCTTAACATCCTTACAATCACTTCTTACTAGAAAGCAGCTATCTTTTTCTTCAAGGAAAGTCCAGAATTGTAACAATAAAAATAAATCATCTTCACCATCCTCAAATTGAGCTCCAAGAACAAACATATGCTTAATTTGGGCCATTGTGAAGAATGGTAAATTATTTGCTTGAGAACAGGCCTTTGGCATGTGATGACAGTGTGCATCATCTTTCTTTGATGTTATTGTGGACAGACAAATGGAGTTTTTATATCGCATGAACCCCACCCAGCCAAAATGATAAAATGCACTTTGCATTGGATGAAAACATATCTGCTTTGCCCTCCCCTTTGCATTTTTTGATAGTCTTCTGGACTCAAGGTCTAATCTTAAAAAAGAAAGAAAAAAATATGGAATGATCTGTTTTAAACATCTCTGTCAGTCCAGAGAGCTATTTCAGCTATTTCAGTGCCAAATGTATTTTGCTGCCTTTTTCAGCATAATTAACATGAATAATGCAAAATGATTTTCAGACTGTTATTGTATTAGAGGGCCAGTTCTAATTGCCCCCATGGCATAACCAGAAAGCAAATTACTCTGAGAGGGCAGATATAGGGCTCATTGGATTAAAATACAACATATATTTTGAATTTAAAATATTCCAGATCTTACAAATATGACCTCAAGTACGTTTTGCTTCTCCTTTAAGAGGTGTACATAATTCTGTTAGCTTCTTTGCCTCTATTCTTTCATTCCTCAGTCACAGAGATTAAAGTTGCTTCAAGAAAGAAAGAAAAAGAAAGGAAGGAAAGAAAGAAAGAAAGAAAGAAAGGAAAGAAAGAAAGAAAGAAAGAAAGAGAGAGAGAGAGAGAAAAAATGGCATACTTTGATTAGTTTTGTCCACTGCAACTGAGGAACAGCAGAGTAAGGAAGGGACATTTTATCATTAAAAGCAAAGATTTATTTATCTATAAAATTTATCGGCCACCCATCTTACCACAAGATCTGTTATTACTAACAAAATCAAAAGCATGTTTTAGGCCTAGACAAGTTAAAACTTGTACATGGAATGTCCTCTTTTAGACTGAATTTCTTGACTTTAGGATGGCAAATACAGGTATGGGGTGAATAGCAGGGCAGCTCCTGGCTTCATTGCTAATATTTGGGCTAGAAGCATTGGGAAATATTATAGCAATATTGGGAAGAAGTATTATAGTAATAGCAGTAAGAAGTAAGTTGACCTATTGGTAAAATTTCTCCCTATCTAAGGTAAGTGGGCAAAACTCAGACAGTACAATATATTTAGAAAGAGAAACTAAGTATAAAAGATCTGAGATGCCTAAGTGTTTCCAATATATCCTATTTCCCATAAACAAGAAACAAAAGACAATTTATCTGCTCATAATTGAAAGAATATTGCTTTTACGCTCTCCTGATTTATTGGATGCAGTGCATAATTTGGACTTCACCATCTTTTGGAATTAATTCCACAATTTCTGTCTTTGTATACCCCTGGTGAGTAATTTGGGTATTCCTTTTCCTCCACACAAACAGATGCAGAGATTGCAAATATTTGTAGACTTGGCACTGAGAATAATTGAAGTCATTTTTAAGCATCTTGTTGCTTTCTTCTTCTTACAGAATTTTGAATCCTCTATCATCCAGAACTGTGTAATCATAATAGTCAGAGGCAGCTTATTTAGAGCCACATTTTTGTCCTATTTGTAATGGCATAGATTGCCCGAAAAATACTTTTTTTTTTAAACCTATGCAGTGTGCTGCAGAACGGGGCAATTTGTCTCCTTAATGTAATCATTAACTGGTCTTTAATCATTTGAGCTCACTAGCTATTTGAGAAAATAACAAGTCCCAGGGCAGTGGTTTGCCCATTTGTGAACTCTGTGGATTTTCAATCATATCCCGTAGTGCTTTTCTCATTAGGAATCCTTCTCTGAAGCTTAAGTATGTAGCTATACTTTGTCTTGAGTTTGGTACCAATTCTTAGTCTTGCCTTTCTTTCAGCCACTTTACATATTTTTGAAGTGACCTGTCATGCACAGTGTCAGACCTGCCTCAGCTTGAGCTTCTAAGTAAGAACGATCCTTAACACCATTGGTTAAGAATGGCATAGTTTACTAGAAGACAATACAGTAAGGTAAAGGTAAAGTTCCCCCGCACATGCGTGCTAGTCGTTTCCAACTCTAGGGGCCGGTGCTCATCTCCGTTTCAAAGCCGAAGAGCCAGCGCTTGTCCGAGGACGTCTCCGTGGTCATGTGGCCGGCATGACTAGACGCCAAAGGCGCACGGAACGCTGTTACCTTCCCACCGTAGTGGTCCCTATTTTTCTACTTGCATTTTTAGGTGCTTTCGAACTGCTAGGTTGGCAGAAGCTGGCACGAGTAACAGGCGCTCACTCTGTTACACGGCACTCGGGATTCGACCCGCCAAACTGCTGACCTTCCGATCGACAAGCTCAGCGTCCTAACCCACTGAGCCACCACGTCCCCGCCAATAGAGTACAGTAATGCAATACTGTAGTGCAAAGCCAGAGCTGAGGTTTGCATGCCAAAACCCCAAGTGAAAACTTTTCCTCGCTTAGGCATTTCCTACTGTTGGTCTCCTACTCAATTCCAAAGAAGATGTTTTGGAAACAGCCACTTTGATTGTAATCTGGCTTGCAGCTGCATTCTTCTCCTCCGCAAAGTGACCTTGAAATACCCTCTTAACCTTCACTTTCCTTAACCTTCATTTTCCCCTCAATTGCTGCCCCTCCCTCCAGTTTTCATGGCAGACTGGTACCGAAAAGATTGCAGACTGCAGGTGGGAGGTGGCAGTTCTGACACATAGCTTCAATGACACATCTGTGGCCTTCTAAACGTGTCATCAAAATTGTTACTTTAGCTATAAAGACCATCTCCTTCAGCAATAATCTCTCAGCCCAAAAAAACCAGTCATTGTGCCATATGCAACATTCAGATGAAGGTTCCAGAGAGCATTGGTCAATTAATAGATAATAACAATGAAAGAGAACGAATCCTTGCTATTATACAACACATGGCTAAAACAATATTATCTTGGGTATGTGATTCACTTAAAATCCCATTGTACATGTCCATTCCATCCTCGTTAATTAATTCAAACAGTCAAATCAATTTGACGGAATAAAATTGATTCAGTGTGAATAGTTGATTCAATTTGGAAAGAGGTCTGCTTGGGCATGCAAAAACATGCACAAATTATCATATAGATGCAGAAGCACAATTTGATTTGCTATGTTAGATCAATTTGATGATCTGAAGGGTGATTCAATTAAATTTCCTCTAACTAAATTTTTGAATCGAATTTTCACAGACTCCCATCTATTGATCTACCTATCTAGATTTTTCAACTGGGAGAAAAGGATTCATGGAGTTATTAGTAACTGTAAAAAACTGTGAAGCGTTTGGGAATATTTAATCATGCTGGACCCCAGTGTTTTAGGGAGTTTTCACTTTAAGGAAAAAATTCAATTTCCCCCATTCCCAAACTGATTTTCATTGGTGCTTTACAAAAATGTCTGCATACGGTTGCGAGTGGCACATAGCTTCCCTCAGAACCCAAGATCACTTGATGATGGTACACATTGCAAGTTACATATTAACCTTGATGAATGCTGTAGTTAAACCAGTTGAAATATGACTAGAATTAGAATTTTTAGAATTAGAATATTTTTTATTGGCCAAATGTTATTGGACACTCAAGGAATGTTGTTGGACACAGTGTAGATACAAACAACAAAGTGATAAACTACCTAGTTAGGTGAAGATTGTGTCTAGTGTCAAGATTTCTTTGAAATGCTTCTTATAGTAACACCTTTACATTGCTTTAAAACACCATTGTAAAGCCTTGATGAAGGAGCAAGTAATTAAATCTAAATGAAATGAAGCAATATAATCCAATTCCTTAATTTCTTAAAAACAACAACAACAAAGGGTGATACCTGCAACTTGGCTTCTAGAATCTTTGTAATCAGATAATTTGGACTTCAATTTTATGTTAGCAATTCAAAAGCTTGCCCAGGGTTGTCAGCCCAGCTGGCAGAATTTTTTTACAGAGAATGTTCAGAGAAAATTGATGTGCAGTCGTGTTTGGAAGGCAAACGGACTGGTTTGCATCCTGTTTAGCTTATTTTTATTTCTATTTCCAGTTATCCCAACAAATCCCGAGTTTGTACATTGGCTTAGATGGTACATGTTCTAAATTGGTCATTTGGCTTTCCACTGCTCAATGGTCTGTGATGTCAGTTAAATAGACATGGAATTTCAAGAGTCACTCATAGTAAATATATTACTGTCAGTGGTGCAGGAGAATTTTTTTCTGAAGATGTTAATGCATTAATATTAACAGAATAACAGAATGGCAGAGTTGGAGGTTTTATAATCCAGAGGTCCCCAACCTTTTGGGCACCAGGGACCAGTTCTGTGGAGAGAGGTTTTTCCATGGACCAGAGTGTGTGTGGTTTTGTGTACTGCCTGCATCCCATGGATGGAGCTTTGCTTGTTTGTGCAGACCACTTGCTGGCATGCTGCGGCCTTGTACTGGTTCATGGACCGGGGGTTGAGGACCCCTTTTCTAGTAGTCTAAACCCTTGCTCCAGCAGGAGATCCTGTACTATTTAAGACAAATGGATGTCCAATCTCTTCTTAAAACTTCCAGTATTGGCGTACCCACAACTTCTGGAGGCAAGTTGTCCCACCGGTTGATTATTCTCACTGTCAGAAAATTTTACCTTAGTTCTGGGTTGGTTCTCTCCATGATCAGCTTCCATCCACTAACTTCTTGTCCTGCCTTCAGGTGCTTTGGAAAATAAATTGACCCCCTCTTCTTTGTGGCAGCCCCTCAGATATTGCAACATTGCTATCATGTCACCCCTAGCCCTTAGACATACTAGACATTAAGCATGTT
This sequence comes from Vipera ursinii, assembly GCF_947247035.1. Lineage (NCBI taxonomy): Eukaryota > Metazoa > Chordata > Lepidosauria > Squamata > Viperidae > Vipera > Vipera ursinii. Next base: position 12,991,411 of record NC_139519.1, on the reverse strand, counting down.
GTGCCATTGGTAAAACTGCTGTGACAAAAAGTATTTAATGCTAAATCAAATCTCTTACAGTTTTTAATGAAAAAACCCCCCAACATGAATGGGGAAGAAAAATGAGTTTGGGGCATTTCTTTCAAAAGACAATAACATTTTAATGTATTTCATCATGAACTGGTTGAAAGATACAGTGCCACATGCGCTCCCTATTTAAAATCATTGCTACTTTTTTTACAGATTACTGTTGAAAAATAATTGTTTCTGAGTTGTACTTTGGGTCATGAATTCTAGGCTTCTCATACTTGCCCCTCATTATTTTATTTGGAAAATTTATATTGCCGCTTACTTGCTCATGGCAACTCAAGGCAGCTTAGGAAAGATGTGCCAATATATACTTCTCTCTCTGATTCTGCCCTTCTTCCTCTCCTGGTTTTTCAACACAATATCCTCCCTAGAATGAATAAGTCATATTTAAGACACATTTGTTTGCAGATGTATTGTTATCTAATTTATTAAATTTGAATCATGTCCAAAATCATCTTACCCTTAAAATATTTATGCTTTAATTTATTATTACTTCCTAGTTGTGTGATTATCATTAATTTTTCAGATTGTTTGACAGCAACATTTTTTTTAAAAAACACAACACCAGGTACTTGCTATTTCAGTAACAGTTTTCTCTTGTATAGGAAGTTACAACACACTCTGCTTTCTTTTTAATGAAGTACCAACAAAATATCCTAGCTACATAGCTTAATTTGGTGCTGTTCCAAAAGTTCTTTTGATTTCTTTAAACCATTATCAATATGCAAAAGAAGTTGCTCTTGATTTTTCTTTGGCTTAGTTAGGGAGTGGCTGAAGCATATATGAGTAGAAATTCTCTTGAATTGTATATTCAACTATCAATTTAGAGTCTTGGGATTTAACACCTAAATAGTTTAGGAAAGATTCTGCAAGAATGGCCAAAATATATTGGTTTGTATTTCAGCATAATCATGATGTTTGCAGATGACTACCAATCAATTGGATTGTGTCAGACAGATTGACAGTTTATGGATAAAGTTGTTGGATTGCAGGCCAAATGTGCTAAAAGCTAATAATACTAAAATGGAATGGCACAATTCTACATGCTATAAAGAATGGTTTGTGTCTCATTTTCAGAGCAATCAAAGCAAAGCTACTTTTCTTCATATGAAAGATGGCCAGCAAGGAAATGTAAAACCCTGAAATCACAGCGTATCTCCTCTAAATGTAAAGATGTTGGAAAAGATTATTAATTTTGAAACAGAACAGACATTATGCTCCATAAAGGCCCTTCCCTGCCCTGATGACTAAATCAGTCTGAAGATTTTGCAACTTGCAATTGTAAATGTTTTAGGTGGATATGCAAAATAATAATTATTTTTTTTAAAAAAAAATCAGAAGTATTAAGGAACAAAAAAACTTATGAATAGATTCCTACTGTTGCTATAATATTTTTTACGTTGTTGGTGTTCACAGGAAATCGTAACACCAAATGTAATTCAAAATTAAAACAATCATACTTTCAAGTCCATTTATAACGAATAAAATCATGCCCTTAAAAAAAAATATAGGTGTTTATTTCCCCCCATCCCACCATGAACATGACATGACATGGACAGATAAAATTAAATAAAATTACAATGCTTTGTTGTAAAAATTTTCCTCAGATCTGCTCTATGTATCTGATGGATGAGATTTTCTGTAGTGGAATGTAGTCTGGATTCCCCGGAGGGAGGGGCTGCTTCCCAGAGGGCAAAGAGAATGCAGAGCTTGGAAAGTTTAGTGGACAGAAAGAGGGTTAAAAGAGCTCCACCCCAGCAGTTCCCAGAGTATATTCATTGTTGTGCAGATAGTTGCTTTAGTTTGGCAATATTTTGTCTATAGGTGATGAACAATAAAGAAGTAACTTTATGTACTGTGTTGTTCTTGCTTCTCGGGCTTTCTCGCTCAGATCTCCCTCTCTTGCTTCTCTCTTTTAATTATAAGTGTTGGGGGCAATTAAGCTGACTTTGTAATAATGCCGCTTGGGGTGTGTGTGAAAGCCCTAATAAGCAGGCATATACATAGAATGAAGGCTACTGCTAAGCTTGTAAGCCGCCCTGAGTCTTCGGAGAAGGGCGGGATATAAATGGAATTAAAATAAAAAATAAAAATAAATAAAGTCACTTCCTAATGATGAAATGCTACGGGGTTCATATCAGAGAGAGCCCATATACCTCTAGACTAGAGCAGGGGTGTCAAACTGCCAGCCCACAGGCCGAATGTGTCATCTGGAAGCCGCGCTCACCCCATTGCCAGCAATGGCAAAACAGTCCCAATATGTCTCGCGACATCACGTGACGTCACGAATTTGACATGTCTGGACTAGACACTTACTTCACCCAAGAGAAAGAGACATTTTCTCTCTTAGCTTTTCTCTTCCCTTTCCTAGGATAGCAGCATGGTGTGTTTTTTCCCCTTTTAACGTCTTAGATATCCCAATCCTCCTTTAGTTAATTAGAGTGCAGTTAGGTAAGGCTTTATTTGTCTCTGTTTGTTATAGATTATTTCTTCTTTCTTGTTCTAGGTCAGAAATATTACCTTTGGGCTTGAAATGGCAGTTTTCTCTTCTATTTTGCTTTGTAGCTTAATAGAGCTGTTATGCATTGAACACTGTAGTTACACTGGAAATCAAGGAACCCAAGTTGGCTTGCCTCGCTATTATCCACACCTATGGCTGTTCTGCTACATTTGTGAAAATGCCAAATATAACCTGCCATCTCTCTCCCTTGGGTTGCATTTAAAGGAATTAAACAGATTTTCTTCTGAAAATCATCTGCCCTCAGAAAAATAGGAAGGATGTGTGTGTGTGTGTGTGTGTGTGTGTGCGCATGAGAGAGACAGACAGAGAGAGACAGAGAGAGAGAGACAGTGAATGAGAGAGAGAAAGCAATTTTCCTTTTGTAATTATTCAAAGGCATACAGACCAGCAGCCTAAGTCAAAAGACCAGGAAAATAAAACTCAGAGACATTTTCTACATGTCGGTTGTGGTTAGCATCATAATTTGCAATGGCCGTTAACTAAGAAAGACATTCCACTTAATGATAGCCAACATTCAGCAACTGTATATTTGAAAAATTCCAGTTTAAGATTCCAGTCTTACTCCTGGTTCCTAACACTCCTCATATAAACTCACGATACTTTCAGGGAATTAAATTATTTTTGACAATCCCTTTTGATAATCCCTTCCATACACTAGTTCTTCAATATTGGCACCAGAAAAATAAACATATAGCCAGGATTACATTTAGAGAAGTCAATATCTGGAATGGAATTAAGGAATATGTGTTCTTCTCACTTGGATTTCTGAAAGCTAGAGAATGTTATCTTTCAAATTCTGTGCACCTTTAATCTGGAATAAATACTTGTTAACAATTTATCCATGTCACTAATGGGGACGGGAGGTGGGGGGGAGAGGAAGGAAGGAAGGAAACTAAGGGAGGGAGGAATAGGAAATGAGGATAGTGAAATGTAGGAGAGACAGGAACAAAGGAGAAAAAAGGATAAGATAGGATAGCATAGGGAGAGAAAGAAGGAACGGAATGGTATGGAATGGAATGGAATGGAAAGGAAAGGAAAGGAAAGGAAAGGAAAGGAAAGGAAAGGAAAGGAAAGGAAAGGAAAGGAAAGGAATGGAAAGGAAAGGAAAGGAAAGGAAAGGAAAGGAAAGGAAAGGAAAGGAAAGGAAAGGAAAGGAAAGGAAAGGAAGAGAGAGAGGTTAGAAAATGGGGATGGTGACTAGCACTGATGAAGTTACCTAGTTAGGGTAATAAAATGTCTGCAAGAAAACAAGCAACCTCGGAGAGCACCAAGGACTCCTCATGTCAACTCTGAGCTACAAATATTCTCCCTTATTAATGGGGATGGTGGAATGTAAGGGAGAAAGGGCTAGGGGAAGGAGGAAAAGAAAGAAGGAAGGAAGGAAGGAAGGAAGGAAGGAAGGAAGGAAGGAAGGAAGGAAGGAAGGAAGACAAGTCATGAAATGTTGTGCTACTTTAGTCTCTTCAAGTGCTTTCATTTATGCATTCTTTATAATCTTTATATGAAAATTGTCTTAAAAGCTTATTTGCTTTATAAGTTTGATATCATGTCTTTGTGTCCATAACGTGGTATAAAGAAGGCAAATTGCATCGTGTGCACTATCTGTGCTTGCATTTGAATATGTGGCCATGGACACATAAAATGGCAGCCATGAAGAATTTCTCCAGATTAAACACATAACAGAAAGAGAGAAATCCATCCATCTCTTCATAAACAAACAATAAACCACCAGGTCTTTTCATTTTGTAAGATCAACCACAAATTAATTACCGCCAGAAAATCCCAACATTACTCTTTCCATTCCTTTGCTACTGAGAAGTGCCCTTTAACTGAACAAAACGTTTCAGCAGGGGAAAAAAAAATCAAGATAAAATGTCAGTTCACAAAACCTTTTATCTCCGTTGAAAAAACCATATTTTTTTTTAAAAAAAAGAAATTTGGGGAAATAACATTTCTCTGACTGTATTCATAATATGCATGCCATGTGCAATCTGATATATGACAGCTAATTTGTCTCCTGAGAATCTGGAGCATTAAGTAAAAACACCATAAAATGAGAATTTCCATTGTTAAGAAAGAATGGGAGGCGAAAAGAAAAAAACTTTTTGTTTGTGTGAGTTGGATGGGTTTATAATTTGAACTACTCTGATGCCCAAATAACTGTATGCACACACGGCAACAATATGCAAATCCTGCCCTTATGTCTGGCACACGTATATGAGCTGTAGTATTCCCATGACCATATTGTCATGTGCGTGTTATCACTTAGGACTCTCTCCTTCCTTGCACGATAATTGTGGGTCCTGGACAAGTGATATTCACCTGAAAATCTTTGCAGGTTATTACAGGTAGTAATAACAATATATTGAAGATTGGAAGATAATTGCCCTTTTAATTTTTAATGTAAGGAACTGAAGTGGATTCTTTAGTGCACTCAGTGTCAGGTTGTTTCTTAGATAGATGATCTAAGATGTTCAATAATGAGGCATCAGAAATGGGTACCACAATTCGGATATATCTTGCATTGATAGAAATTGATTCAGAGACAGAACTTGTTAAAGACTGTATGATAAAGTGGGCTCAGAATTTTCAGGAAGTCATTACAATGGATACTTGGGAAAAGATTTGGGTGAGAAATGTAAAATTTACGCAGGCTCAAAACTTAAGAGAGAACTTTTATAAAATGTTTTATAGGTGGCATTTAGATCCTAAAAAATTAGCAAGTATGTATCCGAATTGCCAGCCCAAATGTTGGAGGTCTGGCGGTGAAGATGCAACGTATTTTCATATATGGTGGACCTGTAAAAAGGTTAAAGCTTTTTGGATTAAAATTTGGTAGAACATGCAAAAGATATTTAAGAAAAGGATAAAGTTTTGTCCGCAATTGTTTTTACTGGGCATTATTACTGAGACTACTGTCGTGGACACTAAGCTGATGTTGAACTTAATTACGGCAGCGAGACTTTTAGTAGCGCAATATTGGAAGAAGGAAGAACTGCCGACTATAGAAGAATGGACTTTAAAAGTCTCCAATCTGGCGGAAATGGCAAAGATCTCAGCGTACTTGAAAGACCAGTCACAACAGAGATATATTGTGGAGTGGAGAAGATGGATTGATTATATCCAGAATAAATATGGGACTAAAAAGTTTCATCTAGCATTTGAATAAGTATTGATGTGATATTTAAATTGCTTGTAGTTATTTTACAGGAGTTAAAGTGCGATAGATTTAATATTTTATTGTTGTTTGCATAAGGTAGACTATGATTGTTTGTATTTTTTATACCCTGTATTGGGAAGGTTTGGGGAGAGGGGAGGGGGTGGGGAGGGGTTTTGTCCTTTTAAAAAAATGTATTGTAAAACTTTTCAATAAAAAAAGAAAAAAAATGAAATGGATACCACAATTCAATCAAATTTGGAAGGATATTATGGTTTATGTCAATAGCAATAGACCACAACGTGGTAATACTTCACATATACACATACTCACATGTATGTATATGTGTGCATGTATGTGTGTGTATCTCTATATATGTATATGTGTGTGTATTTATATAGTGTCAATTTGTCCATGTAGAGTACCCGGCTTTTTACTTAGTAGGGTTTTTGTTTTCGCATCTTCTATATCTTTTTTCTCTATGCATCCTGGATTTATGTTAATTTGCTTAATGACCAGTATGACTTACAACCATAATTCCAGGATCAGCTTTGGTCCTAAGTTAAGGATTACCTGTAATCAATGTAAAACAAAACAAAAGAAAGCAAAAAAAAAAAAAACACTAGGGGCCATTTCATATTTTTTTCCTTCTTAAAATGATCAAACATCCACATTGCATGGATCCCGGACTCTTCAGGTAATCATCAGAAAGGAAAGTGAAAGAGAGAATTCTGATGTTGAAAGTTCTCCTTTTAATTCTACCCGAGGGAGGGGGAATGGAGGGAAGAAATAATAGAATAGAATAGAACTAGAAGGGACCTTGGAGGTCTTCTAGTCCAGCCCGCAAACATATTTGGGTGAGGAAAGGAGTTAAAGTATATGAGCAGCCAATATTATTACCATGTTTAATTGTCTTTCTAGGATGATTTTTTTTTTTAAAAAAAAAAATTCTACCGAAGTGGTCCAAAAGATTAATGTATGTAAAATATTGCTATTCACCAGCAGGGGGCAGTGTAGCAGTGCAATTACTATTGTTCCACTAGGGCTGTAGAACATATCTAAATTATATTAAAATAAATAACTTGAACCCTGTTTGAGTTATATTTTATGAGATGCCAGAGTGGGAAGGAACTAAACGCAAAGCAGATACGATGCAGCTGAAATACAAGTGATTTAGCTAAATTGTGAGCTTTGTAAATTGTAAATTAAATTTTTATGACATCCAGCATAGCTTTTCATGTTGTGTGAAAATCATTTTGTTGAATGACAGAGAGAGAGAGAGAGAGAGAGAGAGAGAGAGAGAGAGAGAGAGAGAGAGAGAGAGAGAGAGAGAGAGAGAGAGATGGGGGGAAGAGAAAGAGAGAGAGAGAGCAACAGCACTGGATGTATTTGTTTTCTGTAGTTGTTGCTTGGCTTTCAAAGAGCACAGTGCAAAAGAAAAACATGTTTCAAGTGCAGTAAATCCTCAAGATGCTCGAACATTATGTATCTAAGTCTTGACATGGGTAGAAACACATTTTCTTCAAGACTGGATCTGGATCTCTTAATTTGGTTATCTTTAAGAGAGAGGCAGAAGAATAAAAGGTTTTTTTCCCCCCTGAAAGCATCATTAAATAGGTACGCTAAAAAGGGGAAATAGCTCAATGTACTTTAAATGTTGGTGGACATTTTTTCCAATGTTACCCTTCCCCCACTTCTGATCAGTTCCTAGTTGTAATCTTGACCTTGCTTTTTCTGCCTCTTTTAAGCTGTTGTCCAGTCTGACATATTAAGGAGCACAGCAGCTCGCGTGGTTAAGACACCAGGTTGGAGGTCAGCAAGGTTGTGTTTGAGACCCAAGTGCTGCCATGGGGCAGGGTGAGCTCCTGTCCTTTGCTCCACCTCCTGCTGGAGCAGGGGTATCACCGGCTAATCCTTTCAACCTGGATGGTGCTTCTGATATGAGTGCGATGTGATCTGCCGTGTTCACATGGCATGAGAGAGCAGCCAATTTTATTTTGCCGGTCTCATTTTCATTCTTATTGGGATTAAAGTATTCTGCTGCCATAGTGAGACTTAATTTTTTTTTATGGGGAGCATAATCGAGTTCAGTAATTTTGAATTCTATGATGCCTCATCCACTTTCGGTCAATTAAACTTCCTCGTCCAAGTGAACCCATCAGAAGCGTTAGAAATGCCTATTCCTGCAACTCCATGTGATGGAGACATGGTTGGGGTTTACCCATCATAATGAACCCTAATGAAGCTTTCTTGGTTTTGGGTTAGCAGGTTGTATGAACCATAGCTTATGTCTTGATGTGCTGTGGATTGTTTAATTGGGTTATGTAAACCCATTTGAAATTCAGGTCTCTGACTCATTTTGATCCCTGTGCTTTGAGGTGGTTCTCTGGTTTTAGGAATGGTTCTTACTTCTGGAACAAATGCAAGCTTCCCTTTTCAGGGAAAGTAGAAAGCTTTGATGTTAACATTTAGGAAGGCTTTGTTTTGTTTTTGGAAAACATTTGCTTTTCTCTCTTCCCTTTGTTAATACAGTTTATTTTTGATTCCGTATCAATTTGTTCTGAGCCCTGTAAGGCAGCTCCTTCTATTAGATTAATAAGTTACTGTTATGAAAACAGACAGATCCAGGAATTACATTATGATTCTGTTAATGTAACCTCACAATAAAGTAGAATTAGTTCATTTGAACATGCGTCCTGTCTGGAATCTCTTGCAAGTAAGGCTGACATCAGTCTTGCAAGCCTGAAAATACATTTCTCCCCCCATTGCTTTTATATCCCAAGAAAGAAGCCAGAATCTACAAACATCTTTGTAGATGTTTGCAATGCCCACATTCCTGCTACAGGCTAAGCTGACTCTTCTCTGACTGTTCTCCTGGCTGCCACCCTTTGTCTCCCAAGGTCATTCCCACATAACATCACAATCTCAATCAACCAATGAGGTAGGAATGCAAGCCTTTGGATACCTGTTGGAATTCAGACCCATTTCCCTCAATGCCACTTATTTCTGAATAAAAATGCTGTGCGATTTCTTAAAATTCAGTTGACTCTCTAGTTCAAAGCCGTCTGAAATGTGTGAGCTTTTATTTGATGGCCTCAATAAATTTTGTCCTTGCTTATCTCTATGGTAAAGGTAAAGGTTCCCCCGCACATGCGTGCTAGTCATTTCCAACTCTAGGGGCCGGTGCTCATCTCCGTTTCAAAGCCGAAGAGCCAGCGCTTGTCCGAGGACGTCTCCGTGGTCATGTGGCCGGCATGAATAGACTCCAAAGGCGCACGGAATGCTGCTACCTTCCCACCGTAGTGGTCCCTATTTTTCTACTTGCATTTTTATGTGCTTTCGAACTGCTAGGTTGGCAGAAGCTGGGATGAGTAACAGGCGCTCACTCTGCTACAAGGCACTCAGGATTCAACCCGCCAAACTGCCGACCTTCTGATTGACAAGCTCAGCATCCTAACCCAGTGAGCCACTGTGTCCCTTATCTTATCTCTACCCTAGGATTAATCCACAGTGGTTTTCAGTTTAAAAAGAATAATACAAGTCCAGTTGAAAGACAGATCGTGACATAGCCAACCAAGTGCCAGCACCAACATTGGATTCTACCACAGCCAATTACAAACAATTGCTGGGGGAATCTGTGGAATCACCGTGCATGTATTCAAAAATATGCAAATGAAGAAATTTAATCTGATGCTTTAGGTGGCTGGCTATGAGAAGTAATAGGGACTCTGGCAACCAAATTGAATGGTTCAGCAATCTCACCTCTGATGCTTGTTCCCTGGCGAGCCATATTTCTCAATCTGACAAGACTGTATTAATAGCAGCTTCCCAAACTGAAGGTAAATACAGTATAAATTGTCCCTTCAGCATACTACCTTTCTTTGGTGGCATTGAAAAATGAATTTTAACATCCTATGACCTTCTGTGAGCAGGGCTGTTGTCCTCTTAGATGTTGAAGGACAGGATGGATGAGATGCCTGTGGAAATAAGACCTAGGATGATCTTATAAATAATGAACAGAAGGACTCCCATCAAATAAATTTCCTGGGGTGTTTGAAACTAGACTCGATAATAAAAGGTCTCTGTTTATGAGATCACAACATTCAATTCTTTATGTGATTAAAATGAACCATGAAAGAGCCGTGGTGGAGCAGTGGTTAGAATGCAGTATTGCAGGCTAATTCTGCAGAGTGCCAGCAGTTCGATTCTCACTGGCTCAAGGTTGACTCAGTCTTCCATCCTTCCGAGGTCAGTACAATGAGGACCCAGATTGTTGGGGGCAATAGGCTGACTCTGTAAAACTGCTTAGAGAGGGCTGTAAAGCACTGTGGAATGCTAAGTGCTATTGCTGTGAACCTGCTGGGAATTTTACATTTGTTCTTTCCCAACCGTCTGTAATGTAGATTTTTATGTGCATTATCATCCTTCAGAGATTGTTCAAAATTAAACTATCCCTATTCCCTATTCTTTTAAAATACAGTTTTCATTTGAATTCAGGGGAGAATGACTTTTTCTTAACTATACAATTTTGTGCAAAGATTTGAGCTGAGAAGGGTAGTGTTTGTTCTACACCAGTTGATGGTTGCCAGTCTCCATCCATTTTCACGAAGATGTGTGTGTGTGTGGGGATGCTATTAAAATCCATCAGTTTATTGACATTGCAGAGGGATTGACACCTAATCTGACAGTACCTGAGAAACTGCCTGGCTTTCTATTTTTCAAACTGAAGCCCTTCCATTATTATCCGTATATATTTGGTGGTGAGTGAAGGATGAAAGCAAGTTGATAACCTGTAGCCAGAAAATTTGTCTCCTTTGGAATTGAGTTAATTTGTGGAGCAAATAAAGAAAGCATTTCTACCATCTGCTCATTACAGGTTTCAATGCTGAAGACTTTATTCTTGTTCCAATATATCTGGCAGCAGTGATATCCAAGGCTATCTTCCAGAATAGAATGGAAAATGCATAGGAGCAATTAAAAGATGATTAAAACGAGTCTGAATCACTGGAGGGCATTAGTGCTATATGCAACTACCCTTGAAATTCAAGCCCTAAACAGTTAAACACTAGGCTGTAGGTTGCCTAATTATCTCCACCCTGCACATTTTTAAATGACATGGCTTGAGCAGAGGCCAAGAGAAGACTTGGCCTGGTCCAGTGCTAGCTATGCCACCAAGGAAGGCTATTCAGATACTAGGCTTTGGTGTAATAGTGTTCTTCTCCATCTGGCTGCATTTGCACACTGCAATAATCCAAATTCTTCTTTTGCAAAATGCTTTGGATGAATTCTGCACATCACTATCCCATCATTGTGTAACTACATGTCTATAAATCAATAAAACTCATCTATAGGAAAATATAACAAGAAATATCTCTAAACTCTAATCTCTTCTCCTTCCCTTGAAGTTTGATTTAGAGAGGAACAAGAGGCAATCATGGAGATATAAATGTATCATCTCAAAGGCACCCCACTTTAAATCTCTGTGTTCTAGACTGAGTTTTAGATGGGGATGAGCCTGGTTGTCACCATAGAGGGCTTCAATTTAATTATTACTTTTTCAATAGCTGAGGACTGCAGGGACCAATATAATGGTGTCACATAAACACCAGAAGTTACAGACTAGAATATTTCTTTTTTGGAAACAGAAGATCTTTGGCAGAATTGTCCATCAAACTATATATCTCTTTTTTTCTTTAATTTCCAACCAAAAAATATCAGAAGTTGTGTCATGTCATGCTATGTTGGATTCTAAGTCAGTTCTGATGACAACATGAATTTCCTTGGCAATGTTTTTTTGGAAATGGACTACTAATATCTCCTTCCAGTTGCTTTTTGACTTCTCAGTCAAGGGAAAGAGAGCATAACTCAAGGTCCAAGTTTACCTGGTTGGCTTAAATGACTAAGGAAAGACAGGAACACAGGTTTCCCCATTACTAATCCAGCACCTTTAACTGCAACATCAAATTAGCTCTCCGGAGAGAAATTCCACCATAGTATTGCAGTAACAAACTATCAAATATTTGTGATGAATGTGGCCAATCTCAGCCCCTTGCCAAAAATGGTTTTCAGGGTGGTCTAGTGCAGGGGTAGGCAACCTTGGCTCTTTAATGACTCGTGGACTTCAACTCCCAGAATTCTTGAGCCAGCCATGCTGAGGGGAAAGGGAGAGCTTTCCAAGCTGAGCCATGCTGGCTCAGGAATTCTGGGAGTTGAAGCCCACGAGTCATAAAAGAGCCAAGGTTGCCTACCCCTGGCCTAGTGGTAAAGACACCAGACTAGAAAGCAGGAGACCTTGAGTTCAAGTCCCGTCTTAGCCATGAAAGCCAACTGGGTGAGCCAACTTTGAGCCAGTCACTCTCTCTCAGTCCAGCCCAACTCACAAGGTTCTTGTAGTGGGGAAAGCAGGAGGAGGAAGATGTGTGGGACATGTATGTCACCCTGATTTGTGAAAATAACAAAGACGGGGATACCAATTAAACAAACAAAACAAACACATACAAATGCAAATAAATTCCAAATAATGCAATGTACTCATTTTTGCCTTACTTCTATAAGGCTTTCATTTTATTTACGATCAATAAAAATAGTTCACCTTGACCTTTTAGTCGAAAAGCCACAGATATTTGGAGGAGGAGTGGAAAATACCTCCATTTAAGATTTCCCTTTAGAATTCGGGGAAGAGAGCTGATTTAATTGGGCTTCATAGTTAAAGCAAAATGCCCACCTGAGCAAAGAAAGAAACCGCATCAGATATTTCATTTGATGTTAAAAGAAGTCAGGACCATTGGACTGAGAAAGGTCTATTGAAAATGCAAAACAGGGATCTGAAAGCAGAGCTGTCTCAGCTGGCTGCCCCTCAACAAAAGAGAAATCCAACATTTCAATCCAACGTATGAGATCAAACGTTGAATGCACAAAAAAAGAGAACAAAGCTGAGGGCCTTTGCACAAGCGTTAACTTGAATGTATAACTTCTGTCTAATTAGCACCAAGTTTTTTTTTCCAGATATCAAATTCTTTTCCTTGAATAACACTCACTCTCTCCACCCCTCAAAAGGCCAATTCTAATGAGAAATTATCTTATTCTCATATACTTGAGAATGAAGATAACAGGTGAGATAGATATGAAAGAACATTGAGAGGGTATGAATGCCCAACAAGTCTCCCAGGTAGGAAGTAAAGAAAGATACAAACATTTTGTAATATCCATACTCTTTTCTCCCCTCTCTACAGATCATTTTCCTTATCCTATTAATCATTTCTCTGCATGGTATAAATCCCCCTGATCCGATGTAAGTGTTTATGCAGTTTCTGTAGAGCCATCGTATTTTGAACCTATATAGAATATAGAAAATCTATAGACTGCAGAGTAAGTTGCCATCGTTAAACTGCATTTCAAATACTTTGGGTGGAGGGTGCTCTATTCGAAATGTAGACTTTAATGCTGGATCCCATTAAAAGGAACACATCTTGAGCTTCTTTTCATGTCTTGGACTGCAATGTCTGTAGATTTGATTTAACCAGTTAGGTCTGACCAGTTGGGTCTGAACATTGTTAAATAGTTTTAATAAAATATTTAGGCTTCTCTTTGCATATGATAGACACCAGTTTGTGTTTCTTTTTTATTTATTTATTCATTAAATTTATTATTTAAAACATTGGACACGGTACAAACGGACTGACATACCTTCTTGTCTACAATATTCATATATGTATATATACACATAAAATACACTTAAGATACATATCGATTGTATATAATACAATACTTAGATCAATCCACCAATCTATAAATTCTAATAGAGACCTTCCTTTTGTTCCCGCCAAAAATAAAATTTATTCCAAATTTTATAGTAACCTGATTGGTCTTTATTTTTAATTTCCAAAGTTAATTTATCCATTTCTGCGCATTCCCAAATTTTCCTTATTACCTCGTTTTCTACTGGAATTTCACTCCTTTTCCAATTCTGGGCAAATGACATTCTTGCTACTGTAATAATATGAATCATCAGATACAACTCGTCTTTGGGGTATTTCTCTTTTGTTATGCCCAATAGGAAAAATTCTGGACTAAACAGTTTGTGTTTCATGGACCAGTTGTCCATGTCAGTAAGTGGTAGTGCAAAACAGGGATAGGAAGGCTCCTACTCTTAGGAGATTATTGTCCCATTATCTGAATTGCCTTTCTTATGTTATGCAATGGTGTGTGAGAATAACCTTGGGAGACAGGAGGAAGAGTAGGCAATGATCAGACAACTGGCAGCTGAATTGACAAAAAGAATGGGGGCATGGCAAACATCTCTGAAGGGACTCTATCTGGTTTCTTGGACTGTAAAGGCAAGGGTTGAATGATGTACTTTCTAAATTGCAAGATTATATTAATGTAACTTTACAATAAAGTTAGAGCTAGTGCTTCTAGCAGTGCTTCTTGTCTGGACAACCCTGCAAAGCTGATATATTGTTTAGTCTATTGCTTCCTGGTCCTTTGCTCTCAATGTTGACAGTAAATAGTTCTATCCTCTCTTGCTTTTTCATATGTTCATAGTTCCTATTTCCCCTCATTTTCTTTTTTGCAAATTAAATAGGCCAACTAGTTTAGCTGTTCCTCACAGACAATGTTTTTCAGACCCTTTATCGAGTGTTCTCTTTCAGGGCAAACAGGTTTAACCATGAATTATTTTTAGACAGAACATCAGTTGGGAATCATAGTTAACTGGCTTTCAGCTCTGAGTTTAAGTGAAATAAATAAAGTAATCAGGATTCCCTCAATGTAAATGACCATTGCATTAGTTCTGAAGAAATCTAGTGCCAGTTTGGGACCAATTCTCATATTGCAAACATGTGCGCGCATATCTTTTCCTCCTTCAGGGAGAAATAGAAAATGGGGAAATATTACCTTGAAACACATAATCTAACCTTTTCTTTCTTACCAGAAAGATTCTGCAAAAAGACATTTCCCGCCTCCTCCTGCTGCTGCTGAAATAGTTTGTGAGATATCCATGTGGGTTTTGAATCCAGCTTAATCCCCATTTTTTCCTCTATGGAATAATTAAAATCTTTCCTCAGCCAGCTGACAGGTGCTACGATTCTGCAGATGTGAAGCTTTTAAATGGTTAGGGATGGTTTTAAAATACAAATGCACTCATATGGGTGTTTGCCAGCTGCCTGCTCTGAAGCATTATGTGTGCGTAGCAGCAGACTTTGTACCAGACCCCCTTGGATTGACATGCTTTTGTTCCACCCGTTGCAAAGGATATAAACAAGAGATTATTATTTTGGGGGGAAATGCTATTCCACCTTAACCTTCCTGTTTAGTATAACATAAAACTGAAATTTCGAAAAAGCTGAGTCCCACTAAGAAAATGGGAGGACCATGTCAACTTAATGTTGTGCTGGAAGCCAAGGCAAGAATTTTGGATAATAATGAATTCCCAGTGAGAAACAACCTTGACTTGTTTGTGGGGCTTCCATGCTCCTAGGTCAGGGGTAGGCAACCTTGGCTCTTTTATGACTCGTGGACTTCAACTCCCAGAATTCCTGAGCTAGCATCATCAGGTGTTGAGGTCAACTCAAGGACATCATATGGATTCTTTCAACCAGAACAGCAAATGGGTTACTGAATGCAAAAATAAAAGAGGTCACGTTTCATACAATAAAAGTATCAGAGATTGTGCCACAAAATTCAGTCCTAAGCACATAGAGATTTGGTTTCTCTTGCTTCTCTTCATACTGAAATTAAATCTTAGGTACTTAGCTGTTAAAAGTAATTCTATAGTTCATTGCTCATGATATTAGAAGCCTATTTGGGAGTAGAGATGTGAAAAATTTCAAACATTCTTTTTTTTCTTTTTCCTATTCCTTGCATTGATAGGACCATTTTTCAGTATGCCATTTTTTCAATGAATTTTTTTTTAAGACTAAATAAATATTTACCAGAAGAGAATCATACTGGAAAAAAATGCCAGAATGCTAGAACTAATGCCTTGAATCAAAATGATTGAATAATTTGTATGGAGAGTTTGAACTAAATCAACACTCTAACTTAAATTGATTCAGAATCAAATTGAAAATTCACATTGAATTGTGGCTGGCTCATACACTTCTCATATTATAAAGGTTGGTTTTGCAGATTCTTTAATTTAGTTTATTAATCTTTCAGCAGGGTCTGTAATTACCTTCAGATAGTGATGTGTACAATTTCACTTACTTGAATAAGTGACGAGCCGGTCATGATACAATGAGAGATTTTCTGGCTTGTGTTGATGAGTAGAGTCTTAAATTCTGCTTTGAAGTTCTACTCTGACAATGTCATCCTTTCAATTAAACATACCACTTAAAGCAGAGGTCCCCAACCTTTTGGGCACCAGTGGCTGTTCCGTGAACAGAGGTTTTTCCACGGACTGGAGGGTGCGTGGTTTTGTGAGCTGCCTGCATACCGTGTATGGGGCTTTGCTTGTTTGTGTGGCCCAGTTGCTGGCATCCTGCAACCCGGTACCGGTCCATGGACGGGGGGTTGGGGTCCCCTGATTTAAAGAACAATAACAACAAAAATCGGGTTTAGATACAGATTTCAAACTATGAAGGCAATTTAAATACATCAGCCTGACATCAGTTTTGTACACTTGATTGAATATGCTTTACAAGATTGTAACATTAAACAATCTTTTTGAAAAAAAGGGAAGACAGCAAAAAAGAAAAAAGAAAAAAAAAAGAAATTGTAATAGAAATACTGGCCTAACCCAAGAAGTGATGTTTATATCCATCTGACTCCCCCCACCCCCGCGCCTTAAAAGATGATATGCCACGTATCATTTAACCAAAGTCAATGTTTTCCAAAGCAGTTTCTGTCCCCCCCCTCCCACATACACTTGGCAGGGGTGAGAAATATGCTATTGCTTTTAGACCTTCTCATCTTTGCGTAGAATTTCCAAGAAATTGCCAGGTTAGAAGGGCTGCAGATTCGTGTGACTTCCTTGCAATGAATAATTGATGAGCGATACAGAATGAGACCCAGCAGAGTTTTTCGGCAAGATGGAGAGCTAGTCTGGAATCACATCAGCTTCCCTCCATTGGCTTGGATATCTTTTAACAGACCATAAACAATTTGTTTATGTTCTGTCCCAGCCTATGTATGTCCTTGTTACTTCACAAAGAGAACCCCTCTTTTAACAGTAGACTGGAAAAATAAACCCTTTTTATTTGAGTTACAGACCTGATAATTGTCCCAGAAAACAAAAGCAACAGAACACTTTTCCAACGGAGACCTTGTCCAAAAGTAAAACGGAGCATGAGTCAAACAGGAAATAACTCAGGCAAAATAAACAGACCATGATCTCTTGACACTGAAGTTCTTTGCAAATGGTTGCCTCCAAGAACCAGCCCTGCCCACACATTCCCTTTTTGTTATGCAGCCCCCAAGGTGTGACTTCTCACTGCTTTCTTCTTCTCCCTTGGAGTCACCCCATTGTCTCCCTCTGTCCTACTCGTGTGACCTGTCTACGTTTACGAGCATCTCTGAGGTCTTCCAGCTGTGCTTCCTCAGAGTCCGACTTAGCTTCCCAGCACAGCTGGCTCTCAGCTTGATCACAAGTGGAAGGACCAGCCTCCTCATTAGTTTGTAAGTCCTGCAGCTCATCAGAGCCTCCCTCTGCCTCTGATGGCTTTCCAGCCCCCCCTCCTCCTCTGATTCCCCAGACTCAAGTACCCAGAGCACGGGCTGGCACGGAATCACAATAGTTTACATTAATGGCTTTTCATCTCCAAGAGTGAATTGCAAGCATGCCCCTCCCAATCTCTTGGATGTATTTTATTTTATATGGCGGCACAGGTTGATTTAGCCCATCAGTGCTTCACTCACTCTGTGGTCAGTGGAAACTATTTTGTCAGCATTTTGAAAAGGGGGTGGTGGCCAAGAGGGGATTTGAAGTTAGAGTCCAAGTACAATCTCCCTCTCTGTCTTCACCCTCCTTTCCATCTCTTTCTGAGTAGCTTATTCCTTAATACAACTCTGCTGATTTTTTTCCCCACCTGTCTATCTCCTAGTTCTAACCGTGCCCAGTTTGCACTCACTAAAATACCCCTAACTCTATTTCAACACCCATTTCAAGCTTTCCTTTTTGGAGAAGAGATTTTCCCAGAAATAACAGCAAAAATGCAATGATTGGGAAGGCCCAACAGATTGCTTAACTTCGAGGCCTATTACAGCCCAGTTGGCATCAGAATGAGAGATGAGTAATTCTTAATGGGTTGGACATGCCTGGGGTTGAAGCTGTAATAAAAGAGTGTTTTAATAGCCAACTGCTCTTATGGACATGCATGTTTATGTTTTCACCATATTATGACTATTGTATGGCTTGTATTGTACCTTTTTGTTGACTACATGTAGTCCTTGAGTTATGACCACAGCTGAGCCCAAAGCTTCTGTTGTTCAGTGAAACTTTTGTTGAGTGAAATTTTCCTCATTTTACAACTTCTCGTGCCACAGGTTGTTAAGTGAATCACTGCAGTTGTTAAGAGAGTATCACGGTTGTTAAGTGAATCTGGCTTCCCCATTGACTTTGCATGTAAAAACATTGCAAAAGGGGATCACATGTCCCCAGAATGCTGCAACTGTCATAAATATGAGTCAGTTTCCAAGCATCTGAATTTTGATCATGAGGTCAAATGCTGCAACCGTCGTAAGTGTGGAAAATGTTCATAAGTCACTTTTTCCAGTGATGTTGTAATGTTGAATGGTCACTAAATGAACTGCTGTATGTTGAGGACTACCTGTATATTAAGATAGCAGAAAAAAATATTGAGGGAAAACTCCCCCCTCCATATTAATTGTGAGTCTGTAATAAAAATAATGGTTACTTTGGGGCATATAAACCAGGAAAATGTTTTGTTAATTGTTAGGAATGAACCAAGTGGTGGGTGATATGAAATAAAAAGCAATAAATATTCTTTTCGATACACACAAACAAAATACAAACATTATGGGTTTACCTAGCCAGAATGTTATTTTAAAAAAATTGCTGATCCAAATAATTGTTTATCTTGTTGCATTATGTTTAAGTGAGTATCCTTTAATAAAATCCACTTGTTGAGAATAACTACTGTAATTTGTCCATCATAGAGGCATCATAATTGAGAGTCATAATTTGGGTTGCACTCACTCTGTGGTCAGTGGAAACTATTTTGTCAGCATTTTGAAAAGGGGGTGGTGGCCAAGAGGGGATTTGAAGTTAGAGTCCAAGTACAATCTCCCTCTCTGTCTTCACCCTCCTTTCCATCTCTTTCTGAGTAGCTTATTCCTTAATACAACTCTGCTGATTTTTTTCCCCACCTGTCTATCTCCTAGTTCTAACCGTGCCCAGTTTGCACTCACTAAAATACCCCTAACTCTATTTCAACACCCATTTCAAGCTTTCCTTTTTGGAGAAGAGATTTTCCCAGAAATAACAGCAAAAATGCAATGATTGGGAAGGCCCAACAGATTGCTTAACTTCGAGGCCTATTACAGCCCAGTTGGCATCAGAATGAGAGATGAGTAATTCTTAATGGGTTGGACATGCCTGGGGTTGAAGCTGTAATAAAAGAGTGTTTTAATAGCCAACTGCTCTTATGGACATGCATGTTTATGTTTTCACCATATTATGACTATTGTATGGCTTGTATTGTACCTTTTTGTTGACTACATGTAGTCCTTGAGTTATGACCACAGCTGAGCCCAAAGCTTCTGTTGTTCAGTGAAACTTTTGTTGAGTGAAATTTTCCTCATTTTACAACTTCTCGTGCCACAGGTTGTTAAGTGAATCACTGCAGTTGTTAAGAGAGTATCACGGTTGTTAAGTGAATCTGGCTTCCCCATTGACTTTGCATGTAAAAACATTGCAAAAGGGGATCACATGTCCCCAGAATGCTGCAACTGTCATAAATATGAGTCAGTTTCCAAGCATCTGAATTTTGATCATGAGGTCAAATGCTGCAACCGTCGTAAGTGTGGAAAATGTTCATAAGTCACTTTTTCCAGTGATGTTGTAATGTTGAATGGTCACTAAATGAACTGCTGTATGTTGAGGACTACCTGTATATTAAGATAGCAGAAAAAAATATTGAGGGAAAACTCCCCCCTCCATATTAATTGTGAGTCTGTAATAAAAATAATGGTTACTTTGGGGCATATAAACCAGGAAAATGTTTTGTTAATTGTTAGGAATGAACCAAGTGGTGGGTGATATGAAATAAAAAGCAATAAATATTCTTTTCGATACACACAAACAAAATACAAACATTATGGGTTTACCTAGCCAGAATGTTATTTTAAAAAAATTGCTGATCCAAATAATTGTTTATCTTGTTGCATTATGTTTAAGTGAGTATCCTTTAATAAAATCCACTTGTTGAGAATAACTACTGTAATTTGTCCATCATAGAGGCATCATAATTGAGAGTCATAATTTGGGTTGCACATCATTACCGTTTTCTCCTGGTGGAAAAAGTGGAAAAAGAGGAATTTATAAATAATTTGTCATTGTCCAGAGAGAGAGAGAAGGAAAGAGAGAGAGAGAGAGAGAGAGAGAGAGAGAGAGAGAGAGAGAGAGAGAGAGAGAGAGAGAGAGAGAGAGAGAGAGAGAGAGATGGAACATGGAAGAGTTGGTGGAAGGTTAGCAATTAGAAAGAAAGGCTGTTATTTACTGAGCTTCAAAAAAAAAATCCACTCAAATGTATCCAAGAAAGAATTCAAAGTCAGGAATTGAGCTATTATCACCGCAGTTATTGATTTTATGTAAACAGATGGGGATGCACAAGGTTAGCCGATTTCACGCCTTCAAATATTTCATAATATGATCTTGTCACCTACATTTTCTGGGGGAAAGAATTGATATCAATTACAGCCCAACGGGATTGAAATCCATTGATTTACATGCTGTTGTCCTATAGATAGGACTTTTTGAAAAGCTGGGTAGTGCTGGAGAGAAACTGTTTACTCCCCACCCCCGCCATCTATTCAGTTCAAAGTCCGTGTAAGCTTTCTTCCCACTGATTCTTGTCCAGTAAGTACCAGTGGCCCAATAAACAAGACTATGGCAGGAGTCCAACATTTCAGAAATAATGGCCAGAATTATATTCCATGAATGAAAAGCATCAGTCCATCTGATCACTCTAAATAATAAAATCGCTCAGTGCAATTGCCTCATTGTTAGCTCTACTCATAGAGGAATCTGGTGACAGAGATAGTGTATCGTTCAGCTTTGTTCTCTTTAGGTGTCAGGAAAATATTTAATTTAAGGTGAGCAGCAAGGCACCAGCCATCCTGTATGTGGGAAATGTGATGGCTTGTTTTAACATTGGGTGGAAATCTGCCTTGCAAGTGCTCCATTCTTTTCTTTGCCTGCCAAGGAGAGTCTTATTCCCTATTTTCCCTTAGTCTCAGAGCCCTTGAGAACATCTTCCAATTTGTCTATGTCAGGGGTCTTCAAACTTGGCCCTTTTATGCCTTGTGGACTTCAAGTCCCAGAATTGGTCAGCCTAGCTGAGGAATTCTGGGAGTTGAAGTCCACAAGTCATAAATGGGCCAAGTTTGAAGACCCCTGCTCTATGTGGTGATTGCGTTGACTTCCTCAATGTCAACGAAGGCAGGTGTAATTTCTGTTGTGGTTTCCTGCAACCCACAAAAACCAAACGCCTCTTCGGACAGAATGGGAGGGCAGGAAAGCCAGGGAGTTTGCAGACCCCGGCAGAGGATGTCAAAACAAAAAAAGGAGACAGCTTCCTATTGGCTGGTTGGGAGGGATTTTTCAGCATGGGGAAGATGAACAGACAGTGCAGGTAGTCCTCGACTTGTCGCCTTGCCTATTTAACTTATATGCAGAGCACATCATGAGAAAGGCAGGGCTAGAGGAGTCAAAAGTTGGAATTAAGATTGCTGGAAGAAATATCAACAACCTAAGATATGCAGATGATACCACTCTAATGGCAGTAAGTGAAGAGGAACTGAAGAGTCTCTTGTTGCGAGTGAAGAAGGAGAGTGCAAAAGTTGGGTTGAAACTAAACATTAAGAAAACCAAGATCATGGCATCCGGCCCTCTCAATTCCTGGTAAATAGATGGGGAAGAAATGGAGGTAGTGACAGATTTTATTTTCCTGGGCTCCAAGATCACTGCAGATGGGGACTGTAGTCAAGAAATTAAAAGATGCTTGCTCCTCGGGAGGAAAGCCATGGCAAATCTAGACAGCACACTAAAAAGCAGAGACATCACCCTGTCAACAAAAGTGCATATAGTCAAGGCTATGGTCTTCCCAGTTGCAATGTATGGCAGTGAAAGTTGGACCATAAGAAAGGCCGAGCGCCAAAGAATTGAGGCCTTTGAGCTATGGTGCTGGAGAAGACTCCTGCGAGTCCCTTGGACTGCAAGGCGATCAAACCGGTCAGTCCTAGAGAAGATCAATCCTGACTGCTCTTTAGAAGGCCAGATCCTGAAGCTAAAACTCAAATACTTTGGCCACCTAATGAGAAGGAAGGACTCACTGGAGAAGAGCCTAATGCTGGGAAAGATTGAGGGCAATAGAAGAAGGGGACGACAGAGAATGAGGTGGCTGGATAGAGTCACTGAAGCAGTAGGCGTGAGCTTAAATGGACTCCAGAAGATGGTAGAGGACAGGAAAGCCTGGAGGAACATTGTCCATAGGGTCGCGATGGGTCGGACACGACTTCGCAACTAACAACAACAACAACAAGTCCTCGACTTACAACCGTTCATTCAGTGACAGTTCAAAGTTACAATGTCTCTGAAAGAAATGACTTATGACCATTTTTCACACTTATGACCAGTGCAGCATCTTCAGGGTCACTGAACAAAATTCAGACACTTGACAGCTGACTCACATTTATGAATGGTTGCAGTGTTGTGGGGGTCATGCAAATCACCTTTTGCAACCTTCTGACAAGCATAGTCACTGAGGAAGCCAGATTCACTTAACAACCATGTTACTAACATGTCGACTGTAGTGATTCACTTAACAATTGTGGCTAGAAAGGTCGTAAAATGGGGCCAAATTCACTTCACAAATGTCTCACTTAACAACAGAAATTTTGGGCTCAATTGTGGTCATAAGGTAAGGACTACTGTATTCAATCAGTGGCTGGTACAAATAGATAACAATATATACTTTAAAAAAAAGATGAACTGCAGATTAGAACAATACCTAATCAGTAAAGATGGATTTGTCCTAATTCAGCCTCAGCTCTCTGTTTTGGGATGAGGGTGCAATAGCCTTCTATTTCTTCCTAATTCAGAACGTCACAGATCTGAATAGTACAGCCATACCTTAGTTGCCACAATAACTTCTGAATCCTTTCAAAATCAGCTTAGAGCACAATATGTTTTTTTTTTACATTCAGTAAGCAAGATATCATGTATTCAGGGTTTAGCTGAACCCCATCATAAGTGGAATGCATGGGTTGCCTCCAAGAATAGACTGCGTTGCACAGAACAGCTAGAGATTTCTATGGCAACAGCGCATTGTGAATTACAGCACAATTGTGTGGGTTGTCATCTGGAACATCCCCGGCATGTAAATTGCTATCATGAAGAAGGGTAAATATTTTGCTTCTTTCGTTTCTTGGGACTTTTAAGCTTAATCTGTGGGATTGGCACTCCAGCAGATCTCTGTGGATTCAAACAATGTCATAGAAGCAAAGTCATAGGATGTAGTGGAAATGTATTGAACTTTGGATGTGGTCTGTTAGGCTGTGCTTGGAAAGTTAAAAGAAAAAAAAAGCTGGCAGAAATGCAAACTAATTCTCCTTCCCTTTTTTCCTTTCCAACACTTGATTATGGGGTTGAGTTTCTACTGGCTCATCAATCGGTCGCCCTCCAAGGGAGTAATAATCAGAAATAATAAAAAAATACCACATTAAATAAAATGTAATGAAGGCAGAATGATAAGCTGGTGAAAATATATCTGTCGTATTCAATCTTTCAAATTCTTGAACTGAAGTCCCAGAGGGAAGGCTTCCATTGAACGATTTACTCTATGAGTAAAAGCAGAAATAATATTTCCTTTGCACTGTAGTTGGGTTGAAAGGAATATTATTTTTTAAAAAGTGATTGTAGTGGCAGCAGTGGGGGGGGGAGGGAGAAGTGATGGTTTCGCATGTATGTGCCTGCTGCTAGTACATATAAAGCAGGGGTCCTCAAACTTAGCCACTTTAAGACTTGTGGACTTCAACTCCCAGAATTCCCCAGCCAGCCATGCTGGCTGGGGAATTCTGGAGTTGAAGTCCACAAATCTTAAAATGGCCAACTTTGAGGACACCTGACATAAAGCTTCACGCACTTGTGTGGCCCAGTTTCCAACAGGCAGTGGCCCTGTACTGGTCCACAGCATAATGGTTGGGGACCCCTACTGTATAGGCTACACTATCCTATCGCTGTAATAGTGATCTTTCCTTTTGACCTTATGATTGGTGGTGTTGTGATTCAGTGTCAGCCTGTGCTCCCAGCAGCTGAGTACGATGAATCTGAGGAGGAGGAGGGGTTTGGAGAGCCTTTGGTGTCAGAGGGAGGCTCTGATGCACTGCAGGACTCTCAGCCTGGCCCCTCCAGTCATGTTTCTCATGAGGCTCAGCTGTGTGAGTATGAGGTGTCGGACTCAGAAGAGTCACAGCTGAATCTGTTCAGAGACGATAGAAGCAGAAGGCAATCCAGCAGAGCAGAGCAGAGCAAATCAATGACGCAACTCAGTGAGAGAAGGAGAAGGCAGTGAAAAGCCATGCCTTGGGACTGATAATAAAAGGGGAAGGTGTGGGCAGGGCTGGTTGCTGAAGGCAACCGTTTGGAGACATTCTAAGGGAATCCTGGTCTGTTCCTGATACTTCTGTTTAACTTTTGTTTGTTGACTCTTGTTTGATATTTTGATTCATTTATTGAAGGAAATATTCTGTTGCTTTTTTGTTTGAACTGTAAATAAATTTAGGTTGGATTTTTCCAGCCTATTGATTGTAAAAAGGAAAAAGGGGTTGTCCCTGACATACAAACATGGCCAGTCGTAGGCTGGAAGAGAACAGGTGGTAAGAGACACACCTAAATTTATGACCTTTCTCATAGCATGCTGAAGGTCATCTTGGTACATTCAGTGGAGTTCTAGAGCATCTGGTGGTGCAGTGGTTAGGATGCAACACTGCAGGCTACTTCTGCTGACTGCCGGCTGCCAGCAATTTGGCAGTTCGATCCTGACTGGCTCAAGTTTGACTCAGCCTTCCATCCTTCCGAGATCGGTAAAATGAGGACCCAGATTGTTGGGGGCAATATGCTGATTCTGCAAACCGCTTAGAGAGGGCTGTAAAGCAGTGTGAAGTGGTATATAAGTCTGAGGGCTATTGCTATCTGGTCACACATCTATGGAGATTCTCAATCATCTAGGTCAGGGGTCTTCAAACTTGGCCCTTTTATGACTTGTGGACTTCAATTCCCAGAATTACCCAGCCAGCCAGGGCTGGCTAAGGAATTCTGGGAGTTGAAGTTCACAAGTCATAAAAGGGACAAATTTGAAGACCCCTGATCTAGGTCATGTTTGCCCCAAAGGTGCTTTTCCAAAAGGCAGCTGGACTTTCTTAGACTTCAAGAAATTCCAGTTGCCTCTTGGAAAATCACCTTTAGTACATCTGGTTACATGTAGAATTTTGATCTTTCACCTTTGGCTTTGTAAAGACTGAGGGTTCCTTATTCATCCCTTAGGCAATGGAGACAAATGTAATTCAAGTTATGAGTGGTCATTTTAAATGTAGGTAAACAATTTGCCAATTGCTTTAGTAGTCAAGATGGGCTTTTAAATGGGGCATGGTAGATCTAATCCCACTGAGTCACTGGACCCTTAGTGGAATCACACGGGCTAAATTTAGTCTCCACAAAGCAACATGGTTTGGCAATCATTTTTGTTCCAGTTTACAGAAAACAATTATTATTATTTTGGAACCCTTTTTATAAGTGCAAATTACTTTTTTTCTAGCTGTGTGACCCTTTGGAGAAAGGCTTCTGGCTGCTGAGAGTAAATGGTGTATAACAAGTATATTCCCCTTCCACAAAGATCCTTTTTAAGTTCAGCTGGCCAATTCCCCTTCCACTGGGTTTTTCTGTCTGACCTCTAAGCACACTTTGAAAACTTTAATTAAAGAAAGGAAATGAAACTCATTCTAAAAACTGAATTTCAAGGCTCTAAAAGGGGGAAATGAAAACTCAGCCTTTTGCACCTGCCTCAGGGACCCAGATATCCCCTTCCACCCACCTCACTTTTTAGTGACTTTATTCCAGACTGAGATCCTGCATTCAAGGCCAACCAAAAATGAATGTTTAACAGCAACAGGATCTTGTCATCTTTTAGAACATCTGTGGTTGAAATATAAACCTGTGCTTCAGAGCTAGAATTAATTTATTGTGTCTCTCTGTATGTATC
This sequence comes from Vipera ursinii, assembly GCF_947247035.1. Taxonomy (NCBI): domain Eukaryota; kingdom Metazoa; phylum Chordata; class Lepidosauria; order Squamata; family Viperidae; genus Vipera; species Vipera ursinii. The sequence continues at coordinate 12,965,226 of NC_139519.1, read as the reverse complement.
TTTTTATGTTGGGGCAAGGGAAATGTTTGGAAGCCAATGCGGATCACTTAGCAGTAGTGTAAGATGGACACCCCATGGGGCACCCAGAACTTGATGCATTGCTCCATCCTGGATGAGTTGAAATTTCTGGATTGTTTTCTAGGCCATTGCAAATGTCCAAATAGTAGCTGACTAAGGCCTCCTGGGTTAGGAATGGTTGCATTTGGCACACAAGATCAATTTGTACAAAGGGCCCCATAGCCATAGCTATGATCAGGAGCTGGGTTTCCAGAAGGTTCCTCAAACTACACAATAACTTTGCTTGAAGGAATTTAACCTCATCAAAAATTAAATGTGGAAATTCTCCAGTTCTAGAGAATCCACTATAAGCTTGCTTTGCCCAGAAAGATAAGTATCCCTTAGTATTCCCATTTATTAATTTGAGCACTACAGTTGACACAGAACTGGCCAACCTTGACTGAGAATATTCTCAGCTTTGGTTTACTTGAAGCATTGGACAATTAGATTTGGCTTTCCTGATTTATTGTAAATTATCCTGGGATCTAACAGTTGATTCCAATTCTGAAATACAATGGCAAAGTTCTTTCATGTTATGGCCAAAGCTATGATATGACTTTGCCCATGGAGTTACCAAGAGTAATTTCATTCACTTGAGGGAAGATCTACCTTTACCAATACATGTGATGGTGAAAGAGTTAAGGGCAAGATAGCTAGGGGAAAAAACCCTCTGTGGTGCCCCCTTCTTTTGGTGCCCTAAACATGTGCTTATTTTCCTTAATGGTTAATCCAGGGCTGTTTGAACTGAGCATTTTTACAATCAATATTCCATATCTGAAGTGGCAACAGGTTGTCAGTCCAAATGTGCCAGTTTAGTATAAAATGTTTTATTTTTTCATACCTTGTGATGCATAGCAATTCATCTGTGCATTATCTTTCTGGAAATCTAGTAACACACAGTGATGTTACTATGAAACTCCAGGTTGTAGTATGGAACTCTGCCAGTTCAATTGCTTGTGATGTTCCTGTAATATTGCAAATCCTCAAAGTGGATGTCATGCACAGCTGAGCCAAAAGAATTCTTCCTGAATATTAATTCATTTGAATGGCAGTCAATAGGAAACATTTGCAAGTGTAAGCAGGGTGGATGCGTTAGAAATAGCCAAAAACTATAGAGAAATAACTAAAGTAAATCCCGTGTCATCAGAATGACAGGCTGGTGAAGGGCAAATCACAATATGATCTCTGTTTTTATTTTGCAGATAGAAAACAATTTCTTTTGCCTTGCTTTCTCGCTTGCTTAGGTTCCCCATTCCTGGGAATAGGCCAGTGACTTAAGCAGCATTTCAGTCTTTTATTAAATTATCCCTTCTTTGTATGAGATCACATAGAGTGAAAATGTTTTATTGACATAAGGCTTGGAAGAATCAATTGTTGCTATGCTTGCAACCAAGACTTGAATGTTACTTTATTAATACAATTGTTATTGAAGCAAGATTACAGCATCAAATTGAATAAAACAAATGCGTTCTTCAATGCACATAACTAAAAGGAAGGCAAAATATTTCCCCTATTTTCCTACGGTATCTGATTTTATAAACATACCCCACACTATTGGCATGGTGTGGCTTTCTGTTTCCATATCAGGAATATTCAGGTGGGAGAGTTTTGTAGGTCAATTTCCATACTATAAGCGTATTTAATGACATGCAATGAAATTCTCTTGCAGACCTCTCCCCAACCAATTCTCATTCCATATGTCAGAAGATAAGTCCTTTTCAGAAATGAAAAAATTCTTGGTAAACTTTTTCATGTAAGTGTTGTTCATGCTTGGCAAAATATGGGCATTTTAAAGACTTCCTTCTCTGTCTCTTTTTGTGCCTTCCAGTTAATGTTGACATCTAGCAACTACCTGGAACAGTGCCTGAGTTTTCCTTGGTAAGATATTTATAAGAGACTTACTATTACCTTCTTACTAGGCCAGACAGAGAGGTATCACCTGTTGGCTTTGCACTTAAGGACGGACTAGAACTTATGATCTTCTGGTTTCTAGACAACTGCCCCAATCACTACACCACTATGTGGTTACCTTGTTTCCTATTGCACAATCATATTTCCAATAACTTTTAAATCTCCTTGGATTTCTTACTTAAGTGCTACTGGCCATGATATAATGGGAATGTCCTCTCTGATGTGTTCGTAAACCATCTGGCTTCTCACACTTTCATTTGAACCCAATGGAGAACATCAAGCATGAGGTTCTTCCCCCTCCATCCCTTCAGAGCTTTAGATGTTGAAATTCAGAGTTAAATAGGGCTAATGGATGCATATGAAAATATTTTCTTTCATTGTCTCTCTTCAGTGGTCTGCACCTCCCCTGATTCCTCAAGAAGAACATTTTGAGGAAGATTGTTTGATGGGGGAAACTGCAGATAGATAGAGAGATGTGTAATAGATTATGTTTTTCTGTTGCTTTAAATTTTGATTATTTTACTATTTTTATTCTATTTTTAACTGTCAGCTGCCCAGACTCATGCATATCAATTTAAAATATTAAAAATATTAGTAATACAACCAACCTTAACCTCCTCTCCTACGGTGTACAATAACTTACACTGAAGAACACCACAAAAACAAACTTAAATGTTACCCAGAGTTTAGCATGGAAGAACATATTTTTTCCCATTAGGCATGAAATTTATCAAGGTATTAAAAGAGAGATTTCACACAGGATTCCATGTGGATTACAATGATTGGATCCCCCCTTAGCAAATCAGCGCAAAATGACAGTGATTATTTCCATAGGGGACTAGCCTGGCCTTATCTCAAGCAAAGCTATCCAGCTTCTTTTATTTCTTCCACCAGTTTGAATAGTGTTCCAAACAAAATAATTGACAATCCTTAGGAACTCTGCTTGTAGCCCACATGCTAATAAAAATGCCACCATGCTGAATATCTCTTTCTCCCAAAAATAGTCTCATAGAGGGGGAGATAAAGCTGAAGATTAGCATAGTTACACAATAACTGTAATTCTGCAGGTACTTTTATTGGTGCAAACACATTGGTGAATAGTTACACAATAACTGTAATTCAGCAGCTACTTTTATTGGTGCAAACACATTGGTGCATAGTTACACAATAACTGTAATTCTGCAGCTATTTTTATTGGTGTAAACACATCGGTGCATTGTTACACAATAACCGTAATTCAGCAGCTACTTTTATTGGTGCAAACACATCGGTGGATAGTTACACAATGACTGTAATTTGGCAGCTACTTTTATTGGTGCATGCCATTTGGCTGGGAAGATTAGAATCTGCCTCCCCTTGAGCACAAATTTGAGCATAGCATGTTAGCAAAGCAACCCAGTTGTCTTTCCTGAGTCCCTGACCTGCCTAACCTTTGAACTGACCTCATTGTGAAGCAGGCACAGTAGGATCTCTTAGAGAGGAAGTAGTGATTTTATACAACTCTTGAGAGTCTCCTAGACCTCAAGACAAAAGAGTTTTCGAAGGATGGGCAGAAGAGATGAATTGCATATTTATTAGCTCTGTTTTCTTCAAATGTTCTTAAAAATCTTCCTTAGAAAAAAGTTTGGGAAACACGAAGGATCTTTTGAATTCGTAGATACCCAAAGAATAAATCTTCAAGTACACTTGACTGTTTGGATCTGGAAGTGATTTTATTTATGTTCAATGTGAAGGTTAGAAGAATGATCTGATGCCAAGTGGATAAAGTTTGAGAACAGAATGTGTAGCAGCAAGATGCTACAAAACCTCTTGGGTCAAAGGCATTTTGTGATTTAATTGATGAGGCATTAATCATTAGTGATTGATTACTAATGTTGTTTTGCCATAAATTAGCATTAGCTCATCTGGTCATGTTTTCTATCTAGTCCACCTAGTAAGGCTGACATCAATCTTGCAGGTGTTGAAGTAAAATTCTCTTCCCATCTTCTTTACATCCAGAGAAAGTAGAGAAGATCTCTTTTGAGCTTCTTGCCCTGTCCACTATCCCGTTATTGCTCCTCTCTCAGCTAAATGTCTTAGTTGGCTGGGTTGTTTGCTTAAAAACATACGAAAATGTAGTAGGAAAATTAAAGTAAAAAGCAGTCACATGTACATGTACATGGAAAGTTATGTTGCACTGTGTTGAAGGTAGCCACTAAGCAGAAAAGTGTGCTTAGGACCGAAGTGTGAAATTTCACTTCAAGAAAATGGGAAAACATAACAAAGCCAGATGACAAGATTGCTAATAAAACTGGTGTACAATCAGCAGCACTGTAATAAGTGTAAATGATTAAGTGGAGTCCACTGCTACACATAGATAAATTCCAAAGTAGCTACAAGGAGAAGAACTTCCAGATTTATTGGCTAGTTTGCTAGTAGTGATTAAAGATCTTTAGCATAGGAAAAAAGAATCATGACTTAGCAAAAGTCTTTTCTGGAAAAAAGTAAACAACATTAATCACATTTGCAAAGCAATAACTGTAGCTGTCTCAAAGAAACATATTTTCCATATTTTATATTACAGTACTCACAAGATAGCCACACTGGGCCATTGTGTGTGTAAGGATTCCTTCTATAGTAGCAGCATGTAGCACTTTAATTAAGAACAAAATAAGTCTCAGATATGCACTACTTTACACATTTTTAAATTACACATATATGATCAGCTGAATACATCTTTATATAGTTATCTCTTCTTATTCATGAATGATTCAATATTCAGAGTAAAGTTAATGAAACTGGCCATTGGGGAACCAATTTTATTTTACTCTTACATACCACCTAATGTTCTGGCAGCTGTGTTTAGTTAAGAGATAGACAAGACCAAACTGCTGGCCTGTGGGCCAGATGCGTCATGCTGAAACCGTGCCCACCCCATGGAAAAAAAGTTGTGATATGTCAGTGTAAGTTATTGATGTTTCTTCCTCCAGTTTTAAAACAACACTCATCTTCTTCCAAGTCTATTTCACTCAATATACCATATATCAGCATATAGGCTGAATAAAATAAGGTGAGAGTGTGCAGCCTTGTCTTATTCTTTGGCTGAGCTGGACCCATATATATCTGTTTGGCCATATATAAAGTGAATAGACTTAGTATGGAATAAGGATGAAAGATTGGTTCTGAAAGTACTAAGATTAGTGTAGATGGAAGTAAAGAATGGGAGAGATTAAATAGAATACCCAGGAAATGATTGATTGCAGAATAGGAGAAAAAGAAGTATGTGTCAATATCCCCTTGGCTGTTTATTATATTTATTGATAAAAGAATAAGGAATGCTTGTTGTGATGTCAGAGATAAGTTGGTTGTGGACATGAGTTGTGTCTACACTTTTGTACATAGATGATGCAGTACTGTTGGCTGAGAACTCAAATCATTTGAACTAAATATATGATACTACAAGGAGCATGGATGTGAAAATGGATGTTTTTTAATCAAAGTAACAAGGAGGGGGGGAAATGATAGTAAGTTCTACCTAAATTGAGAAAGATCAAAGGTAGATGACCTTGCCTAGTTCACTTTAGTAAAGATGAGGAAATGGGTAGAGAAATATTAACAGAGTGAAAAAAAGAGTTTGTAGTATGTGGTCTTTTGTGAGGATTGTATGTTTGCCAAAGAAAGTAAAAAAGTGCTGTGTATAAAAATATGTTGCTACCTTCTTCATTATATATATCAGAGTGAGAAGTGGATGTGTCAAGAGTAGTAGTATTTAGAATATTTAGAAGTTTTTATCTTTTATATTTAAATTGGTTTGCTTGTGAATAGTTTTTGTATATTTGGAGTGGTTTATGAATCATTGTGTGAGATAGGCTGCTATTCAAATTAGATAGATAGATAGATAGATAGATAGATAGATAGACAGATAGAGACAGACAGACAGACAGACAGACAGACAGACATATTGGGCTGAGACAGACACACTGCTCAGTGAATTTTAGAATAAAAGAATAACAGAGTTGGAAGAGATCTTGGAGATCTTCTAATTCAGCCCCCTGCTTAAGCAGGAGACCCTATACCACAGGTGTCAAACTCGCCACGTCACATGATGTGTTGCAACATATCACAACTCTTTTTGCATTGCCGGCAATGGGGTGGGCACGGCTTCGGTATGATGAAACCGGCCTACGGGCCGGCAGTTTGACACCCCTGCCCTATACCATTTCAGAGAAATGGTTGTCCAGTATCTTTTTAAAAGGCTCCAGTGATGGAGCACCCACAATTATTGAAGGCAAGATGTTTCACTGGTTTATAGTTCTTGCTGTCAGGAAATTTCTCCTTAGTTCTAGGTTGCTTCTCTCCTTGATTAGTTTCCATCCATTGCTTCTTGTCCGGCCTTCTGTTTCATGGCTTGGGTGGATTAGAAATATCCGACTAAGTTGAGAACAGTGGGAATGGTTTACAAAGACTCAGGGGTGATAAAACACAAAAAGAACGGATGGGTACTGAACGAATATGGGTTGAAGACAAAAGTGAGTGACTGGTATAAAATAAATGTGTTGGTTTGACCATATAGACAGAAAGAAAGGGGATCAAATCACAAAGCAAACTTATGAAGGAAGAGCGAGAGGGTTAAGAGGCAGGAGAAGACTTAGGAAGTCACAGTTGGAGGGAATTAATGAGATCCTCAAAAAGAGATTTTTAAAGAACAAACAGTAATGTCTGAATCAGTGTTTAAACATGGTGGAAACACAAATAGTTTGCAAAGACAGAAAAGTATAAAGAAGTAGAGTGAATGCTGTGGATGTAAAAAGGTATCTTCTTTTCTCATATGATTCATTTATTTGGTGTATTATTTATTTACTCCTTTTCTGTGGGTTATATAAAAATCGACTTTCCACTGCAACTTTATTTAATTAGCAAAAAGATATGGAAATTGAATGAAGTAGGTTCATGACTGAATACAAGTAAGTAATTTGTATGTCCCTAATTTGTTCCCAGTCAAATTAGATGGCTAATGAGGGTGGATTTTCCTTCAGAAAAACATTCTCATTCTCTGCCACAGATACTGACCAAACTTGACATTGTGTAGTAGTAAAATGAACAGAACGTCTGTCATTTTTGCTTTTAATTTCATTATGAATTAATCTCTAACTTCACCTATGATTTAGAATATTTATTTCATAATTATATGAGGGATCCTTGGTGGTCTCTGAGCTTGGTCGTTTTCTCGCAGACGTTCCATTATCCAAACTAGGTAACATCAGCAGTGCTAGGTGATGTTACCTAGTTTGGGTAATGAAACATCTGCAATCTCAGAGAGCACCAAGGACCCCTCATTTCAACCCCTCATTTCATTTATAGCTATCACATCTGTATTCATTCCTTTTATTCTGATCATTTATTTTATACTTCTCCCTTCTATAAAGATTGGCATATAAAATAAAGCAAAGCATCATAAAGAGCAAGGGCTTCTCACATGCTTAACTTGCAATGTTCAGCATACTTTATTTGGCCATAAACTATTTCAAATATAACTGGCTCTATTTTTAAGTAATCACGCAACAAGGGACTATTGTCTTCCTGTTGGCTATTCTAGAAATAGTCTTTTCAATTGTATTTTCCAAACACAGCTCAACTCTGTAAAAGGAAAAAAAATCTTAATAATTCTTTGTGTATAAATCAAACGTATTTCTTTGATAGTCAGTTAAAATAAAGACCGGTTTCTGCTGAGACGTACTTAGCAAAAGAAAGAACTGTGACCTTTGCAGTAGATGGTGAAAGATTGTGGTGGGCACACATTTCTCCACAGGAACAGAGTGCGGTAACAGATAGCATAGGAATTGAGGAACTGAGCCTTGTTCACGGGTACAATGACACGAGTAGAAATGGTCGTGAGGAAAGTAGTGGTCAGAGCAAGGACACGGAAGAACAGGAAACTGGCTTGGTAACTAGGACAATGGAATAAGAATAAGGAACTAACACAGTGGTCCAGGAATAGCAAGCTGATCCAAAGGTCAGTCCCGAGAAAGGCTATTGGGTGGCACCAGAATGCTAGAGGTGGGAAAAATGTTAAGGTATAAAGCCTGCTTCAAAGATTTGGGTGTTGCCATTTGGCCCAGCCATCACACTTAATGACTGCTTGTCCCTCAGGCCCTTATTGCAATAAGTTGTTGAAATTAAGTACAGAATTTGTGTGTTAAATTGAAAAAAAAAACTTCTGGATCCTAAAGTGAGAATTTTGTTGTGTGTTGTTTCTTGTTTCTCTTTAACAGGTTTTCCCCCTGACAACTCTTGTGGAAAAAAAGTGTTTCAGGAAACCGCAGGGCAGCTTTTGGTGCAGTTATACGTTCTGCAGAAATGTCTGAATATTATCACTAACTTTGTGCCATTTTGGTTATTATGACGGTGTTTAAAAATAACCACTATATCTAGGACGATGGGCCTCCCCCGGGCATCAGTTGTAGGTGGACAAAGTTAAGAAATAATAGTTGGTTCATGAACGGAGATATAATTTTTCTGTGTGATCCAGAAAAGTCCTCAGCATGACTGCTTCCATTGCACTGAACCTCCAGCAAAAATCACAGGAGTGATGCCTCTCCCTTGGTTTTCCTTCTTAAAAAGTGAAATGTGGTTACGGACCTTTCCAGCATTGATCACAGCAGCAGTTTAAATCTGCCATTTAGTTTTATCAATGAGCCAATTTCTCTACTTCAATCAGTCATTGTGTAATTTAATTCAGACCTGTGGAGACCATTCCTCAATCTGATTGCTCCGCACAGTGGCATTAATGCTCCTTTGGGGTCTTAGCTAGTGAAAATTGTTTAGAGTCCAAAGAAGAAGTCTGTGGGTAGAGTCTACTTCAAACCTCTGTGCCAAAGGTGGGATCTTGAAAAATACCTGCAGCTTCCATTCTCTTGACCAATGTTTCTTCATATTGGGCTTCAGAGTTTGAGGTGGATGCCACATACATTGGCAAGAGAGAGGTTTTCTTTGACATTCCCTCTCGAAGGCAGAACAATGTCACCCAGAAGCCACCAAAAGTCCCTTGGCAGCGAGATGGGGAAGATATAAATTTAATAAGTAAAACAAGAACCAAAACAAATGTCCTAAAATATTCCTGTCAAGAATAGGAAAAGGAGCAGGAGTTAGATTTAGCTCTTCTGAATCCAAAGCACCCCCATTCCCATGAGTTCAGGTTCATAAGATTAGCAAAGGACTTTTTTGAGCAAGTATTATACATGCCACAAACACACACACAGACACAGACACAGAAGGTCCTCGGTGCTCTCTGAGCTTGCTTGTTTTCTTGCAGACATTTTATTACCCATGCTAGGTAACACCATCAGTGATGGTGCTAGGTAACATCACCAGCATGAGCACTGATGATGTTACCTAGTTTATGTGATGAAACATCTGCAAGAAAGCAAGCAAGCTCAGAGAGCACCAAGGGCACCCCCCCCATTTTAACCATGAGCTACAAATATTCTCCTTTATTGATTATATATATATATATATATATATATATATATATATATATATATATATATATATATATATATATATATATATATATATATATATATATATATCAGGGTGGCTTACAAGCTTAGCAGTAGCCTTCATTCTACGTATATGCCTGCTTATTAGGGCTTTCACACACACACCCAAGCGGCATTATTACAAAGTCAGCTCAACAATCTGGGTCCTCATTTTACCTACCTCGGAAGGATGGAAGGCTGAGTCAACCTTGAGCCTGGTGGGACTCGAACCTGCACTAATTGCAGGCAGCTGGTGTTACTTATGGAGGCATCAGCCCACTGCTCCACCAAGGCTCTAACATATATGTGTGTGTGTGTGTGTGTGTGTGTGTGTGTGTGTGTGTGTGTGAAATGTTAACTATTTAGATTACTTTGCTAGGCCCCAAACATGGGGCAAATCTTTATTTCCTGTTTTCAGCCTCATCTCAAAGGCCATCGAACAGGCTGTAGTCACACCGGACAGTTCATATATTTGTGTAAATTACTAACAAAGAATTAAGTTTCAGTTCTCCCTTAATTCTTTGTTAGTAATTTACACACACACATATATAATCCCCTTTCCAACTTTTTTAAACCCTCCATTAATGGTTTTCAATCAAGAACAGGGTAAATTTTACACCTCCATTATACTGAACAGGATTAAATTGTCCTATTCTTTGTGCTGAAGTGGGGCAAAATCCCAGCAACAGTCAAAAGAATGTGCAATCACCAAGCAAGGATGGGGGGAAAAATGTGTTTCAGGAGAACAAATTGGAACATGCAATATTTAGATACAGTAATGTGTTTTCCTTTTGAACATTAGGGGGCACAGTAACTCTATATACTGTTTTCAATGCAAAGTGGGTTTTTGAAGAAGTATTCCTCTGCAAAACATATATTGATAATGATAATGAATGGTCATTAAATCAGTGGACATTAGTTGGACAAAAGACTTCTATTGTAAATTAAGTTCATGGCTGGTAAATGTTAGCTTTTATTGTCCTAGAATATCTACTGTGAGTCAAGAAATGTATTGTTAATATCAGAGGGGGAAAAAAGCTTCCTCTTTCTGTTACAATCACTTGTGTGTGTGTGTGTGTGTCTTTTTTTTGGCAAGAAGAGGTTTTGGTGTAGTTAGTGAGTTTATGTCTTAATTGGGTCTGACATTTTCCCAGCAATGCTATATGGTACATTAACCAGCCTCTTCTGAAATGTTGGTTTGGATATTCTACAGGAATACTAATGTGATGTATTAGTATGCAGGTCCTGTTTCCTTTCCTTTGATTCAATTGATTTAGGTTTGAACCTAACTCAGAGGAGAGTTACATCATAATAAAGTGGTTACGATGATATTCTCATGCAAAAAGAAAACATTTGATGTAGAAGTAGCCTAATCTGATATGACAGACCCAGATTCTCATTTTCCAACTGTTTTCCAGCCATATTCAGTCTACCCAGAGGCACATCCAGCATTAAACGCTTTCTGAGATTCATGCAGGAAGCTCTTAGGAAGAGATGGGATCAGTCTTGGATCTAAAGAGTATAGGGAGAGTTCCATAAATCAGATGGAGCTGACCATTTCCAACTAAAAGAGATGCTTCTGATTAACCCAACATCCAAGAAGATCTTGGAGAAGAAGATCTGAAAAAGGACACCAAGATTGCAGCACTAAACACTGCACTTTTAAGAACTTGATATGAGACTGATCAAAAGTTTGTGGAGAACAAATGGATTGTTTGGGGGAATGTCTCAATAGATAGTTTTAGTATCTATCCAATCTGATCAGGCAGGATGAACATGTTTCGGGATCTGTTGGCTAAGGAATGTTGGTTGGCTGGGCTTTTCTGCTGTAATTTCTGCCCTATGGAACATTGTCTCTGCATAAACCAGGATGGCCAAAATCCTGCTGATCTTTCATAAGACCCTAAAGACCTGGTTCTCTGTCCAAGGCTGGGCTCCTGAATGTATACAGTGTTCCATTTCTTTGTTGCATTAATGATAATGGGATGACACACAGCTGCTATGTATTTTAATTTTATATTGAATTTTTTTTAACCTTGTTCTGATTTTGTTCAGAATAGTATTATCCAAAAATACTTAATTGAGATAGGCAGACTCAACAATTAATTTAATTTAATAATTTGATTTTTATACCGCCCTTCTCCCGAAGGACTCAGGGCGGTGAACAGGGCAATACACAATAAAAATCAAATACAAAAATTAAAAAACCATTAAAAAACCATTAAACATCATGCCCATAAAATCAATACATATTAAGTAAACTGAATGAATGGATGGATGCACGAATGAATTGTTAAAATTACTGCAGGGGTAAATGGGTTATAAGATGCTCTTACTGTTCCTACATTTTGCATGTATGTATATATGTATGTATGTACGTATGTATGTATATATGTGTATGTATGTATGTATATATGTTTTCTGAGGTTTTTGCGGGTGTTTGTATGTGGATCTTTGGTTATTCGGGTTTTTCTCCCGCGTAGAACTAAAGGTGTAGGAGCAACGTTTCAGTATATATATATATATATATATATATATATATATATATATATATATATATATATATATATATACTGAAGCTTACTCTTCTTTAAAGGGACACTTTGTTCCACAGAAACTTCAACTGAAGAGCTGCTTTGAAGTGAAGCCCTGGAGCGAAATGGCCCTTTGGTCCTCTTCACTTGAAATAGTGTGTTCAGCTTGATTGGTAATCGAGGTTTCTGCACATGCAGCAAAACTCTTGTTAGTGAAGTATCAAAATGTCAGTGGCCCTGTCTTAACTCTCAATCAAAACAAGTGCTGCTCTATAAAGTGAAGCAAAGCTACAGCCTACACATATCGCTGCTTCTGTGTTGCTGACCATGGTCCTGAATCATCAATCCAATCAGCCATTCTCTTAGTTAACCGTCTCACCTCCATTCACCAAATGGTTAAAAAAAATATGTTTAAGTCAGGGGTCTTCAAACTTGGCCCTTTTATGACTTGTGGACTTCAACTCCCAGAATTTCTCAGCCAGGGAGTTGAAGTCCACAAGTCATAAAAGGGCCAAGTTTGAAGACCCCTGGTTTAAGTCCTCCCAGCCACTGTAAATGAGGTTGAGAGGCTATAATTTTCCAGCTTCGGGTTTTCTTTCACCCCTGGAAGCAGAATTAAACAAGTACATATGGTGATCAATTGGCGTGTATATGCTCTCGTAGATATCATAAGGAGAGACACCCACCGTCACCTGTTTCTGCCTGTTTTACACCTGCCAAAGCCATGAAACTTGTGAAAACCAAAATGGGATCTTTGACTGAGTTCCATTTTCAGTACGATGCAGGTCATTCTCGACTCATAATCATTCACCTAGTGATAATCTGAGGTTACAACAGCACTGAAAAAAGTGAGTTGCGACTGTTTTTCATGCTTATGACCATTGCAGTATTCCCATGGTTACAGTTTCAAAATTCAGATGCTTGGCAAACTGGCATGCATTTATGATGGCTGCAGCATCCCTGGGTTGTGTGTTCACCTTTTGCCATCTCTGACAGGCAAAGTCAATGGGGAAGCCAGATTCACTTACAACCCTGTTAGTATCTTAAGTGCCATGATTCACTTAACAGTTGTGGCAAGAAAGGTTGTAAAGGGAGACAAAACTCACTTAACAACTGTTTTGCTTAGCAACAATTTCAACTGAAATTTTAAGTCAAGGAGTACCTGTACCAGCTTCAGTTCTGTCTTGGAAGAGGAAAGGGGTAATTAACCCCTTCCTGATATAGCTGTTAGTATGATGTATTTGACTTATATAAGAGAATGATATGGAAGGCTGCCTGTTACATATGACTGGAGGTGTGAACTTCTCATTATCTATCTATCAAACATATTTTGCATGTATCCATATCCAGTTAGTGACAGAGTAATGACAGTTAGTGGGAAGAGTAACTCTTAATAATTCAAGTTTGATTTCAAAACTTCAGTTGGCACAATTTTCCATTCCAGGATGTAATCTTGATTCATTGTGGAAGGCCAGCTGGAGAAACATTGAATGAAGAAACAAAAATGTAAATGCATTTTGTAGATGAATTGAGAAAAATTATAAGGAAGCATGTCACTCACGGACTTGAATTGCACAGTTTAGGCTGGCAGAATTGTCTTGGGTGGCCATAGAATTTGAATGTCCTAAACAAAAAGGAAAGGAAATATTATGACAGTTACTATCTATTTTTATGCCCACAGGGCTTTTGTTTCACTTTTGTTTTGTTTTTTGAAAAGACACCATGGAGAACTGTTTCTCCTTACTCTGAATTCACGCATATACATGCCTATCAACTTTCTAGGCCATTTCATATCTCCAGCAAAATAGATTTGACAGCCTGAACCAGAAGTTAGTCCCATAGTGATCAATGGTAATTATCCTGGTAAATGTTTATAGGCTTGAAGTCAGGTGAAAAAGAAATTATCTTCAAGGCCTTATCCCGTGTTTGTCCAGGTATTATTTAAGATCCTCTTAATTATTGTTTAAAAAAAAACACAAAAAAACCCTGAACTTCTTAATCTGCCAGTTGTGATGTTATTAACCTTGTGGGGGCTATTGCTATGTGTCTTCAAGGCGTCAATTTGTGGTTTATTGTATTTCATTGCTTTTTATGGATTGCTTCTATTGATTGTTGATACTTTAAGGGTATCTGCCTTGAAAGGTGGGATTTAAATCTTACCATGCAATTAAAAAAAAAAAAACAAAGAGAAGAAAAACTCATCTGGGTCAAAACCCAAGTATGCATAGTTCAGCGTTTTGCTTCCCAGAAGCCCATAAATAGAACATGAAGGCAACTGCAATTTCCTGAAACTGAGTGGCCTTCTGTCTCTGAGCATGAAGCTGCCACACCTTATGGATTGCATTCGTTGCAGCTATGCTCGCCCAAGTAATCAAATTACATTACAGGTTCTGATCCTGTGAAATAGGGGACAAATTTTCGATCAGTGTGTGCCATCTATTCTAACATATGCCCACGAAACCTGGACATTACCCCACCATCAATATAAAAGCTAAGAGTGGTGCAAAAGCCATGGAAAGATACATGCTTGGCATCACAAGACAAGATATAAAGGCCTGCACATGGATTAGAGAACAAACAAAAGTATACAATGCCATCAAGAGAGTAAAAGAATTGAAAGGGAAATGGGCTGCACAAAAAAGACATAAAATAAGATGGATTAACAACATCAGTAAGTATCGCGGGCCCAATTGGCAAATGAAAGCTCAGGACCATGCGGGTTGGAAACATGCAGAAGAGGCCTTCATCCTGCAGCGGATAAACAGTGGCTAAGATGATGATATGATATGGTTGATGAGATAGATAGATAGATAGATAGATAGATAGATAGATAGATAGATAAATAGATAGATAGATAGATAGATAGATGATAGATAGATAGATAGATAGATAGATAGATAGATAGATAGATAGATAGATAGAAAGATAGATAGATAGGAAGCTATGAGTGGCTCAAAGAGCCATGGAAAGATACATGCTCAGCATCACAAGACAAGACAGAAAGACCTGCACATGGATTAGAGAACAAACAAAAGTATGCAATATCATCAAAAGAGTAAAAGAATTGAAAGGGAAATGGGCTGGTCACATAGCAAGAAGAACTGATGGCAGGTGGACCAAGGCAGCCCTAGAACAGATCCCACTTGATAAAAAGCATCCACGAAAGACACCTAAAAGAAGATGAAGTGAACAAAAGAAAGCTCAGGACCATATTGATTGGAAACATGCAGAAGAGGCCTTCATCCTGCAGTGGATAGATAATGGCTAGGATGATGATGACGACAATGATGATGATGACAACAATGATGATGATGATAGAACAAGATACATAGTCTGACTTCTCAACACTTGTGTGATTCTTGGCATGGAAAATGAGTATTCCTGATGGATAACTGTTGTGTAACTTTTGAATCTAGTTTTGATCTGGATGAACTAAAAGCAGATTTTTTTTCCCCACCAATGCATCTGCAAGGTGGGGGAGAATATGAAAGAAACTGAGATGGGACAGCCAAGAGAAGCCCTTTTCTGCATATCCTCTCTAAGATATCATGAGATTGAGAGGCAATAATTAACTCTTTGGTAAATAGTTTTCATGATATAGGATGAACTAGCTGGACATGAGATCAATTCAAAACAGATGTGGGTCTCTCTCTTTTTTAATTGAAAAGTTTTAAAATACATTTTATCTTTAACAATCCCCCTCCCCCCTACCTATCCCTACCTACCCCTACCCCCCTCTCCCCCCTCCCCCCCGACTTCCCAGAGCTAAGTACAGGGTATAAAAACAAAGAACAATCATAAACATCCATATGCTACCAACAATAAATTCTTAAATCTATCACTCTCTAGCTCATATAAGATAACTACAAGCAATACTAATATTCCATATAAAAAAAAGAAAATAGAAAGGAAGACTTATTCAAATGCTAAATGAAACTTTTTAGTCCCATATTTGTTCTGGATATATTCAATCCATTTTTTTCACTCCATAATATAACGTTCTTGCGAATGATCTTTCAAATAAGCCGAGATCTTTGCCATTTCTGCCAGGTCAGAAACCTTTAAAGTCCATTCTTCTATAGTCGGCAGTTCCTCCTTCTTCCAATATTGACCTATTAAAAGTCTTGCTGCTGTAATTAAATTCAACATCAACTTAGTGTCCACCACAGTAGCTTCTGTAATTATACCCAACAAGAAAAATTGCGGACAAAACTTTATCTTTTGCTTGAAGATCTTCTGCATATTCCACCAAATTTTTATCCAAAAAGCCTTGACCTTTTTACAGGTCCACCATATGTGAAAATATGTTGCATCTTCGCCACCACACCTCCAGCATTTTGGCTGATAATTCGGATACATACTTGCAAGCTTCTTAGGATCTAAATGCCATCTATAAAACATTTTATAAAAGTTCTCTCTTAGGTTTTGAGCTTGTGTAAATGTGGGTCTCTTTTATGGCAAAATCTACCTTCCAGTGTCTAGGAAAACAGGTGAGAGAAGTTAGACAATCTGTTTATCCCACCCTAACTCTAACCCCAGTTGAAAATGTCATCCTAACAGTGCCAGAGAGTTATTGGTCAAAGAGCACCAGGAAAGCATCATGCTCTAGTGGGGAATTGAATGTGGGTTTCCCTACTCTTAATCAACAGCCCAACCGAGATTTGGCTGGTCTGGCTTTGGTCCTGGTTATCAGTTTGTTTCCCTCTAAAATTAGGGTCCTGTCCCCAACTTTGGAGTGGGGAGCTTAAGGAGTCTTAATGATCTTGTGCTTATCAAAGGTAATCCAGTGTGCAGTCTACGGAGATAAATGCTATGTTCCATATCAAAGGAAATAATTGTCCTTTAATCTCCAATTTAAATTGCCCCAATAACTATACATCACCTATCCATTCCTATGATTGTACTAATGCCCAGTTGGCAACGCCCATTATCTTCAGTGAATCATTCAATTTCACAACCATCAGCTCAGAATTCTTGTTCCCTTTTATTTCTTTTCCAGTTCTTTTCCATCTTAGATGACTAATACCATGTTTTCCCGAAAGTAAGGCCTAACCCAACAATAAACCCTAGCTTGATTTTTGGGGTTGGGCCTAATAAAAGTCCTATCTCCAAAATAAGCCCTAGTTTTGGGGCAAGGCACACACCTAAAAATCAAGCTAGGGTGGGGGCAGGGGGGTGGAGGTGCCCCACCCGCCCTCCACCCACTTACCTTGTAGCCAGGCCTGTCTTTGCCAGCCCACTTCTTCTGAGGCCTCTTCTGCAGCCAGGCCTGCATTTCTCAGTCACAGGGCTTTCTGGAAGGCCTGTGCAGCCAAGAACCGAGCTATGGATTGAATCCATAGCTTGGTTCTGCAAGACCTCAGCAGCCGAGCACCAAGCTATGGATTGAATGCATAGCTCAGTACTTTGCTGCTTAGGCCTTCTGGAAAGGCCTGACTGCAAAATGCAGGCCCGAATGCAGCTGCAGAACTTTGGCCCCAGAAGAAGTGGACCGGCTGGGTGGGGCTGTCAGTGCCGGAGGTGAGGTAAGGCCTACCCCAAAAATAAGACTTGGTGCCTCTTTTGGAGGGAAAAAAGAGAGACCGGTCTTATTTTTGGGGAAGCACGGTAGTTACATTACATTAAAGAACAAAGCAAAACAAATTGACTTACTAGAAACAGTATCTTTACTTGTTTTCCTTTGCAATGGATAGGATAAAACCAAATGAATTCTAGTTAGGAAGCATTGGTCAATGAATCAAGCATATATGTAGCCATGCCCTGTTCAATACATCTATTATTGCGTTGCCCTGGGAGAACAATATGCTTTTATCGATTGCACAAACGAAACAGCTGAATTGCTATTAAATGCTTCCTTACATCTCTTAGCAGGATTCATCATCCTTTAAACCCCAGATGTATGAAACAAAATGAGTGCATCTGAAAGCAGCAAAGTAGACAAAAATATTGGGTGGAGAGCTCATCCGTCTCAACTTCCTTTCGGCTGGCTTCTGATTTGTTCTTGATAAGAAGCCTGGAAGATTTCAGACCAGTCCTTTATCTTGCTTGGCTGTACTCTTTAGTTCCATGTAGGTGCACATTCATTTTTAATTTGTATTATGTTATATATTATTATATAATTATATTGTATATTACTATAAAGGTAAAGGTTCCCCTGCACATGTGTGCTAGTCGTTTCCAACTCTAGGGGCCGGTGTTCATTTCCGTTTCAAAGCCAAAGAGCCAGCGCTTGTCCGAGGACGTCTCCATGGTTATGTGGCCGGCATGACTAGACGCCAAAGGTGCACGGAACACTGTTACCTTCCCACCGTAGTGGTCCCTATTTTTCTACTTGCATTTTTACATGCTTTCGAGCTGCTAGGTTGGCAGAAGCTGGGACGAGTAACAGGTGCTCACTCTGTTAAGCGGCACTCGGGATTTGACCCGCCAAACTGCCGACCTTCTGATTGACAAGCTCAGCATCCTAACCCACTGAGCCACCACGTCCCTGTATATTACTATATAATATACTACATTACATATTACTATATTATATCTATGTCGTGTGGGCAGCCAGATGTTTAGGCTGGATTTGGCATTTTTGTCCGCATCAAGTCTTTCCACAAAACCTGCGGTAGGAAGATGTTGTTTAATAACATTAAAGGTATTGTTTAAGGTTTATTTTTATTTTTTTTAAAAAAATGTAAAGTTGATTTACCTTTTTCTGGTTATGAAATGAGGTCTATTTTCCCCATTGCAATTCTCATACTAAATTATACTGAAATGTGTTCTAAACAATAGGAGTAAAAGAGGGGGTTTTTTGTGTGTGTGATAATAGCCATTTGTTTTCTGTTCTCACTAAACTAACCAATCCTAGAGGATAATGATGAATTCTTGGCTTGAATGACCTATAATCTCCTACTCATACCAGCAGTTTATAAATGAAGATGGAGCAGATAAAGTAGCAAATCTCTCAATCATGGGACTGTATTTTTGAATGGCCAGTGTTGTAATATTGAATTAAATGGGTTCTGATATTGGAAAACCAACCGTGGATGGCAGAAAGCATCCATAAATAATAAATATTGAATGTGAATGTGTGGATTCATTTGTATATGAATCATGCCCATTTGTAATTTATGTGGGATGAAGGAGCGGGGAAGCATTCCCTATTTTTGTGCAGCTAATTAAATTTATTTCTTTATTTCTTTTACTTGTGGCAGTCATAAAACTAAATTTGGCAGTCACCTCCTGGCATCTGCCAATTAATTTTCCCCAGAAAGCTCAGTCATTGAAACTTCCAGAAAAATTCTGGGGTCAGTTAGCAAGGTGGCAGAAAGAGACAAATGGGAATGAAAAATGCAGAGAGAAAATGAATTAGAGCAACTAGAATAACACATGTTTTCTGTTAATGAATGGAGATTAAAATAAATGAAATTTTAATACTGAAAATGAATGGAATATTGTTCCCCCAACCCACCTCCAATCTTGCCTACCATTAATTTGAACTTCTCATATTTTAAACCTTAAAGAATATTTCCTTTTTATTTCTTCATTAGTCAATGCAAGCATTTTGAATATAGACAATTGGCCAAGAGGATCTTAGAAAACAATCAAATATTCATGAAGCAAGTAAAGGATGTAACAGAAGTAAACACTTTGCAATCTACCTATGCCATATTTTAACACTTCAGAAATTATTTTTCCTTTGGACAAATTTTAAACGTTGGAAGATGGGCAACATTCAACATGGACTGTGAAAAATGAGAATCAAAGTATTGCACTTAGAGTCTATTCTCCTTGTTGGAGACCAAAAATGTTTCTGAATGACATTCAGAATAATAGAGTTGGGAGGGACCTTGGAGGTCTTCTATCCAAGCCTGCTCAAGTAGGAAACCCTATACCATTTCAGGCAAATGGCTGCCCAATCTCTTTTTAAAAACCTCCAATGATGGAACACCCACAACAGCTGGGGGCAAGTTGTTCCATTGATCAATTGTTCTGTCAGGAAATGTCTCCTTATTTCTAGATTGGTTCTCCTCTTGATTAGTTTCCCTCCATTGCTTCTTCTCCTGTCCTCAGGTGCTTTGGGTAATAGGTTGTTCCACATGGAGTGCTTTGTCCTAAGTGAATTATGGCTTCTAATTAGTCATAATTCAAGCAATGGATGGAAACTAATCCAGGAGAGAAGCAACCTAGAACTAAGGAGAAACTACCTGACAGTAAGAACAGTTAATCAGTGGAACAACCTGCCTCCAGAAGCTGTGAATGCTCCAACACTGGAAGTTTTTAAGAAGAGACTGGACAGCCCTTTGTCCGAAATGGTATAGGGTTTCCTGCCTGAGCAGGGGGTTGGACTAGATGACCTCCAAGGTCCCTTCCAACTCTATTATTATTATTATTATTATTATTATTATTATTATTATTATTATTATTATTATTATTATTATTATTATTCTGCCTTTGATATATCTTAGCTAGGAAGATATCTTCATTTCTCCTTTCCTGCTGGTTTTTAAATAAGCTTCAGATGCTAAATAATTTACAACAGAAAACATACAGCACAGAGGTGTTTCCCTAAGCTGGAAAGATGTGGCAATTTCCCTCCTGGGTTTCTTGGACACCTATGTTCTAGTTTCAGCTGTTGCATGCAATATTAATGCTGTTTTGTTGTTGTTGTTGTATTTCTAAAGCTCCTGTAGTCAGAACAGCTTTACATGCTTGAGGCTATTTTTATTATTATGGCTCATCGCACAGCCAGCCAGATGATTAGACTGTATTTGGCATTTTTATCCACCTGTTGAGTCCTTCCCAAAGACCTGGGATAGGCAGATGTTGCTCTTTGTTGGTGCCAAAGGTATTGTTGCAGAGAAGTGGTTTGCCATTGCTTTCTTCCTAGGGCTAAGAAAGAGTGGCTGGTGCAAATCACCCAGCTGGCTTAAGACAGGGCTAGGATTCATCATCTTCCAGTTTCTAGCCTGGTGCCTTAATTACTACACCAAACTGGCTCTTGGCTAAAGGCTACTGAGTGAAGATAATAGGCATTTCCCAGTCACTCAAGACTCCAAGCTTTGCCTGTACAGGTTCTATGTGGCCTTGTGTATATCTACCTATTCTCCAAGTTGTTTTGTTTTATTTTAGTCCACTGTCAGTGATGTTGCCTTGCTAAGTTGTAGTGCTTTAGTATTCTATCAACCTGTTTCTTACAATGTTTAAATAGGCTTTCTAACATCTAATCTCTCTCTCTTTGTATCAGTACTCTAAGCTACCTTGAACCCAACATTTTTTTGAGCGAATGGTGGAGGCCAAAGTCAATACATAAATCAATACAATTTCAAAGTGCTGAATGCTTGTCTCAGCTTCTTTTTTTCTCAGAGGGAGGACTTTGTTGGATTTCAGAAGCTCAGGCAGTATGCAATTGCTGGCTTGATGTTAATGCTTATTATTATATTTCCAGGGTTCTCCCAAAGGTGCTTTGTCAAGAGGCAACTGGACTTTTCTTGTTTTTTCTTGGAATTGCATTTCCAAGAAGGCTCCACTCCTATTTGCATTACTCAGTTGACCCTGAGGACACAAACAAACTTCCAAGTGGCCTCAATGCCTCTCTAAAAGAATGCAAATGACCAGCTGTCTGCAAGGAATATAAATCCTTCCATTCCCCACCATGCAGTCAGAGCTGAAGACATTTCTTGGATGAGAAATAAAACATCTTCAAAGAAAAACAAGAAAGTCCAGGTGCCTCTTGAAACAGCACCTTTGGGACAACCATGACCTGGATGACTGAGAATCTCCATAGACATCCCCAGGGTTACAGTGACACTTACTGGATTCACACAACACCTTGAAGCTAAGTCTGAATTCACCCTGCATGCAAAGCAAAAATATAGAGAGCTAGTTTGCAGTTCGGTATGATGAGCAAAGATAGGCAAAGATCATGGTTTTGTAGCAGTGATCCAAAGATGTTTCTATGGGAAAATGCAAATGCTTGTTCTGTGTCTCCAAAATATTCCTTGGAATTTTGCTGTCATGAAGAAATATCATCCCAATGCAGTTAGGAATTTTATATTAGTTAGTTTCATGGCAATTGAATTAATCTTCTCTTATATTTTCTTTTTCCCTGGAAAGAGTGACATTTCTCCCTGACATTTGTGTCCAGGAAATGAAGCTGAGAATGAGAAAGGTGGTTTCAACTTATAAGACATGGTGAGATTTTTATCCCCATCATTTTTTTTTACTGCTTAAATTTTGTCCCCTCTCTAAGCTGACCTTCAAGTACAATCACTGGCTTCATCAATCACATTAAGCCACAGCTTTCCTAATGGTGTTTTATTAAGTCATAGTTGGCTGGATTTACACAATATGATAAGTCGTAAACCAGATTGCCAAGACTGGGCTCACACAACATGCTAAACTAAAATAATAATAACGAATCCTGCTTGGTGAAATGTTCACTGGAATTTAAATTTATCAAAGACCATCTTGCTGTCTACTTGTACCATCAGTCTTTGAAAGTGAAAAAATCTTGTCTAAGATTGGGAGGAAATGTCAGCCTGAGATCCAAAACAACAGTATCCTTTTGCCAGATATTTTAGGGCACTTTTGTATGCTGATAGTTCTCTGCCCCTCTTCCCCTCTGGCCCATATTGCTTTTTTTTGTTTAGTCATCTACATGTTCAAACCATAAGAATCCATTACCAGAAGCAATAAAGTGTGAAATTATATTTGGAGTATGAAGAGGCCACCCGCATGCAAACTTTACAGAAAGAAAACTTCCGCTGGACTCAGTAGGAATTTTGCAAACATTTGAGTTTTGAGCTTTTCATACCAACCTGAAAGTCCTTTAGGCTCATTTTTGAGCTTTTGAGGTTGTTTTTCCCCTTGTCTGGCATTTCTTTCCCCCTTGGTACAAATCAGATTACTAACCCCTATTAACTTCTTTTTTCATAGTAAAACTCTTGTGGGAATTGGAATTTTGAATAGAGACAACTGTTGCCAAGATTGCTTGCCAAATCATTTTCATTTTGACTAGATGCCACTGTTTGAAAAGTGGTTGACTCTTCTCCGTGGAACTAACCCATGCACATTGGCTTGCTGGGACCAACTTTAGAAATCTTTCTTCACGTAATCAAGAGAATTAATTCAATTGTCTTTAACTCTGTAGTCCTGGGGTGTTTTGTCTCATGGGATTCTGCTGTGCTAATCACTGCAGCTCTGCTGTTTGATAGCTTCAAATCAGAGAATGAATCCTCACCACAGTCTCTCAACTACACAAGAGAGGGCTTTAGAATAAGTTATAGAGTTCATTAAGTGTGAAGTAGGGTTGAAGTAAAGATCTTGCTAACTTTTTGTGTGTAGGCTGGCCTTAATACTGCCTGCAACTGACACCAGAGAGTGAGTATTCAGTCCATAGCTGCCTTAACTATCCCCTTATCCAGACAAGGACTACACCCAATATCATGTAGGTGAGACCAACCACGTACAGATTTTTACAAAGCCAGAGAAACAAAGTTCTCAAGGTCAATCAAGATATGTTGGCTTCCAAAACAGAACCCCGCTAAACAATTTCTATGTTAATAAAATGCTGTAACCTCCCCCTATTTCTAAAGAGAAAAGTTTACAATCAGTGTGTGCTACATGCTCTAATGTACACTGGTGAAACATGGACACTAACCTCACAATCGATACAAAAGCTATGAGTGGCGCAAAGAGCCATGGAAAGATACATGCTCAGCATCACAAGACAAGATAGCAAGACCTGCACATGGATTAGAGAACAAATGAAAGTGTACAATATCATCAAGAGAGTAAAAAATGGAATGAAAATGGGCTGATCACATAGCAAGAAGAATGGATGGTGGACCAAGGCAGTCATAGAATGGATCCCATTTGATAAAAAGCATCCATGAAAGAGACCTAAAACAAGATGGATCAACAACACTGCTCCTTGGTGGAGCAGTGGGCTAATGCCTCCTTAAGTAACACCAGCTGCCTGCAATTAGTGCAGGTTCGAGTCCCACCAGGCTCAAGGTTGACTCAGCCTTCCATCCTTTCGAGGTAGGTAAAATGAGGACCCAGATTGTTGGGGTCAATAAGATGACTTTGTAAAAATGCCGCTTGGGGGGGGAGCGAAAGCCCTAATAAGCAGGCATATACATAGAATGAAGGCTATTGCTAAGCACATTGATTTGTGCTTCTTAGATTGTAAGCCACCCTGAGTCTTCGGAGAAGGGCGGGATATAAATGGGATTAAAAAAACAAAAAACATCAGCAAGTATTGTAGACCAATTGGCAACAGAAAGCTCAGGACTGTATAGGTTGGAAACATGCGGAAGAGGCTTTCATCCTGCAGTGGATAGACAATGGCCAAAATGACATATTGATCATTCCCTGCCCTTTAGCCACATTCCTAATCAATCAGCTGAAGTTGCTATCTTGTTCTTGTTAAAGGTGTGGTTGACCCCTGACTCTTCTTAGTACTTGGGTGCCATTCCTGAAAATTCCATCAGGAAAAATGCTTGTCTGACTTATACTTCTGCTTATTGCTTCTTTTGCAGTTCATTAGTGATTAAAGACATTGGTTTATTGCTGGTCCAGCTCTGAGAAAATTGAAAGTGAGCTCTGGTTTTATTCAGGATCAATAAAAAGAAGAGTTTCTGATGTTTTTATTGTCTATGGGCATCACTCATCATTGAGAAAGTGCCAAACCTGACTATGCCTTGTATGATCACTGCCAATTTCTGTAGCCCTGGGATTGATTACCAAGCCACCTCTTTCTGTCCATGAAGAAAATCATCCTCCCTCTTTCAGGATACACCATTTTGTAGCAGCATGCCAGATATCTAATACAGGCAAAAGAAATATGTCAAAGAAAAGGAAAGGAAAATTATTGCTTGCCAGAATTTGATTTTCTTTTTAGTTAATAAACTGATGCTTTAATTTGAGTTTGCAATAGATGTTAGAAAATCTGGCATCTGTTTAAATCATTTCAGCTATTATTTTTTTACTGATCCCATAAGTCTTTCCCTAGAAACATTTTTTTCCACAAATTTGCCTTGCTGTGTGATGTGTGATATATAAAGGGAGCCTTTCCTGCTTAAATTTGGTCACGCATATTCTTAATTTTGACACCTAATTTTTTTTAATCATTGGGAGAGTTTCTCTTTTCCAGTGTTGTGCTAAATTGTCCTTGCACCTATTAGTATGTATCTCAGTACATTGTGATATTTTTCTTTTGTATTTTGTGGAATTATACCTCAACATTTGTGATTTCATTTCAAATTTTATTTCTCTCCCTTTGGCTCTGAATTGTGCTATTTGAATCTCTTTATGAAAGGTTTCAACCATAAAGGATATAAGATCCATTGTAAATATGTCACCTGGATCAATGTTGGGCATAGAAAAATTCCTTGACGAAACAACTATCTTGGTCTCTTCCATAAATATGTCATGTAGGTTGTTGAGTTTATCTAGATATTGTATCTTTGATTAGGACTCCTGCCATGTTGGTTATTCAATAAGTTTTGAACATACTTGTTTGGAAGTTATTTTGCAGTCATAACTATCAGCACCTTTGTTTCTTTAGATTTATGTCTCAGATATAATCCTTTCTTGTTTATATTTCTGGCTGCACCAGAATTCAGTGATCTCATTAGAATAGGGACAATTTCCCTCTTTCCTTTCTTCTATTTGAGAGGATGTTTCCAACCCTTCCTTCAATCATACTATGATTCAAATAAGAAATAAATCTCTTTATTGTATATCAGCCAATCTGTTTTTTGGAGTTAATATCAAACATAAACTTCAGTCACGCCTGACATCCTACAATGCTACATGCTTATGATACATCTCAGATATATTAGGGCTGTTCTGAATTTTAGATTCAAAGGTTTAATTTGCAACTGATTTCAACTGATTTGATTCAACTTTTTGACTGGATGAACGCTGATAATTTAGTTTGTGCATGTCTAAAACCATGGGTTGTTTTTTTTTGAGAGGGAACAAGAGAGGACAAGTAATGATACATTGCACAAATGCTATGATTTAACATACTTGTAGGAGATGTCCTGACACAAATATATAAGGACAGTATTTGTGTGATTATGTCATTATGTCAAGTATTTTCATTTGGGCATTATTGTAATCTGCTGCAGACTTTACAAGGTGTTTTTTTTCTTAATCACCTTGGAAAATAAAATAGAGCCAAAGCAGCAAACTGACTAGACTCAAATTTAGAATTGGATTGAACTTACAGTCTGAAGTAACTTGGCAAACCAAACTGAATTGATTATTTAAAACACTTTGGGGCCAAACTGAGAATGAGAGTGAGGAGGAGGAGGAGGAGGAGGAGGAGGAGGAGGAGGAGGAGGAGGAGGAGGAGGAGAGTTTCCATATGCAAGTTGTGTCTCTGTTTGATTCTCAAGTTTATCTCAGGCCTATCATTTAAAGTGGCATTCATACACAATATACAGTATATAACCAAGCAAGGACTATTTCATAGCAAAAGAATCAGCCAAATTATTCAAGTGTTTGAAAACTCTCACCATTTTAATTAATCAAAAATGTAATGTTTAATGACTGCCTTGTTAATTTAATAAACCTGTTTAGGCTACTAATTGACATGTAATGGAACAGTGGCAGCAGTTTTATGAGAAGATGTAAAAAGTACCAACTGGCGCTATGAAAGCTTGCTTGGGTTCCCCCCCCCTCCAACAATTCTGAGGAAGAACTCACAGCAATCTGTCTCATCTCCTGAAGGATTTGTAAAAGGGGCTGTCATGGAGAAGCTGTGCTTTTGTACACAGCTCACAATTGTTGCCTCCCCCCTCCTTTAACAGTAGGATGGTGGTGTTATGCAAAAACAGCACATTATTAGACACGTATCTCAAATAATAAAAGTTGCTGTTGGCTGTAGGTATTGTATTGGCTTGGTGTTGGCAACGTTGTCCTCAATGTGATAATTGTGGGAAAGGATCAGATGAAGGTCTCTTATGAGGACAACTCCAGAGATGAAAATTTATCCAAGCCATTGAAATGAGAATATTATTTAAAGCCAATACAGTAAGGTAAAGGTAAAGGTTCCCCCGCACATGCGTGCTAGTCGTTTCCGACTCTAGGGGCCGGTGCTCATCTCCGTTTCAAAGCCGAAGAGCCAGCGCTTGTCCGAGGACGTCTCCGTGGTCATGTGGCCGGCATGACTGGACGCCAAAGGCGCACGGAACGCTGTTACCTTCCCACCGTAGTGGTCTCTATTTTTCTACTTGCATTTTTATGTGCTTTCGAACTGCTAGGTTGGCAGAAGCTGGGACGAGTAACAGGCGCTCACTCTGTTACGCGGCACCCGGGATTCGACCCGCCAAACTGCCGACCTTCTGATCGACAAGCTCAGCGTCTTAACCCACTGAGCCACCGCGTCCCCTTCAGAATATTATTTACTACCAGAAAATAAAACAAAGCTTTTAAAAAGGTTTATTCTCTATTGATTTATCACATTGACCTGTGCAACAACAAATCATAAGTGTTGCTTGAGCAAGGTCCTCAAGATTGTCTGGGATGCTACACATTCTCTTCACAATCTGTTTTCCTTGTTCCCTTCTGGGAGGAGGGGGCTCCGTGGTATCCAAAGCAGAACATCCAGATTTAGTCACAGCTTTGTTCCATACAGTATTAACCTTGTGAACTCTAAAGCTTCCTCCTTCCGTTATGTATTCAAAATGGACAGTGATTAATATTTATATGTTACTTATATGTAAGGTCTATAGGTCTATACGTATGTTGTATATAGCATGTTTTAAATGTGTGTTATGTATGCATATACCTTGAGAGGAAGCAATTAAATTTCATTTAATTGGGGATTGGTGGGGTTTTTATTATTTTTATTGGGGTTTTTAGTATGTATTAATTGTATTTTTTAATTGGGCATGTATTTAATTACTTTTTATCTTTTGTAATTTCTATGTTTTATTCTTGCCCTGTACACCGCCCTGAGTCCTTCGGGAGAAGGGCGGTATAGAAATATTAATAAATTAAAATTAAATTAAATTTTTAATGTGTGCCATTGTGTCCACAGGAAAAAATGACAATAAAAGTTATCTAATCTAATCTAAATTATCTCTCCCTATGTTGTTCATGGGAGAGACATGAGAGAGACTCTCATTTGGTTCCCTTCATGAGACCTGTTCAATATGGTTGAACCAGTGGTGGGATTCAGCTGGTTCACACCACTTTGGCACAACCGGTAGCTAATTTTTTTGTTGCCAAAGTCCAGAACGTACTTCTGGAAGCAGCATCCACACAGAAAACCAGTTATTCACATATTTGAATCCCATCACTGGGATGAACCTTTGGTTGAATAGCTCTCATCTTCTTCTCAGACCAGACACATCTCACAATTATTATTACCTTCAGCTTTTCTTCACATTCCGATACAAAAGCGTTTCAGAATGGATCAAAGGCCTCCAGCGTGGCCCAGCATAGTCCAATGTCATGATCAGCCAGTAAAACCAAATGCTGTTTTTATTTTTTATCAAAACCCAAGCAAGGGTATTTTAATTAAAAGAAAACTGTTGTTTAATACAGGCCCTTGTTTCTATATAATGGCAGAGTTTCTCTCTTGCTTTGACCTTACTGAATTTATCATCCATATGATGATGTTCTTTTTTCTTTTCAGTTATCACAGCCATCAATATATATATTAGCTGAAAAGGCAGCTAATAAAGATAAAATTCAGAAAGTTGGTCCAATGCCAAGCCTTTCTTTCAAACAAAGATGGTATGGAGGGATATTGTCAACTGTTGCTCTTTAGTCAAAAATTCCATTGTGCGATTGTGCAAAACATTAGTTTTGTGTAAAAGAGAGCATTGGCTCAGCAATTATCAAACGCACAGGGTATTTGAAGTACAGGGTCAAGTTTCTGTTGGAATATATATCTTTCTGAGGTCACTATATATATAATGCATTTTTACTGCAGCAAAACAAGATTAATCAGCCAATCAACTGCGTAAAAACCTTGGGTGGCTTATAATTAAAAAGGAAAATAACAAATATCAAAAGGAAACCACAGGCTACTGGAACACAACATATTACCCATGGAATCCCAAATCATGGGGCTCAGCAAGTACCCTGTTTCAAGAGCTGAGCAGGATGGCACAATAGAACAAGCACAATGAAATCAAGACTCCTAAAGATGTTGCTTACCAACATTATCTGGTGAGCAATTAGAATTAGAGGAACAACAACAACAACAATAATAATAATAATAATAATAATAATAATAATAATAATAATAATAATAATAATAATAATAATAATAATTTGGAAGGGACCTTGGAGGTCTTCTAGTCCAACCCCCTGCTCAGGCAGGAAACCCTATATCATTTCAGACAAATGGTGTCCAGTCTCTTCTTAAAAACTTCATGTTGGAGTATTCACAGCTTCTGGAGGCAGGTTAATTAATTGTTCTCACTGTCAGGAAATTTCTCCTTAGTTCTAGGTTGCTTCTCTCTTTGGTTAGTTTCCATACGTTGCTTCTTGTCATGCCTTTAGGTGCTTTGGAGAATAGCTTGGCTCCCTCTTCTTTGTGGCAGCCCCTGAGATACTGGAACACTGCTATCATGTCACCCCCTAGTCCTTCTCTTCATTAAACCACACACACCCAATTCCAGCAACTGTTCCTTCTATGTTTTAGCCTCCAGTTCCCTACTCATAACAAGCTCTCCTTGGAAAGTTTGGCCCCTGTGGATGGGCTTTACAGTTCAGGGCCTCCCCAGAACTGTAAATAAATTGCTCAGCTTGTTTTCTGTTAAGAGTTGTGGTGGCACAGTGGTTAGAATGCAGTATTGCAGGCTGATTCTGCATTCCACTGCCAGGCGTTCGATCCTGACCGGCTCAAGGTTGACTCAGCCTTCTATCCTTCCAAGCTCGGTAAAATGAAGACCCAGATTCTTTGCGGGGGCCATATGCTGATTCTGTAAACCACTTAGAGAGTGCTGTAAAGCACTGCAAAGCCTTATGTAAGTCTAAGTGCTATTGCTAAGTGCTGTTGCCATTTTACAGGTTAAGGTTAAATGCTTTGGTCTAGCTGCATACAAAACTAGAGTCTGAACATATTCAAGGATTGATCGAAAGATGATTTGACTAAATTTCTAAAGTGTGCTCAAATTAGCAAGCCAGTTCTAATTTTCAAATGGAATCAAAGGCTTCCCAATGTCTTTGGAGATATGCATAACAGGGGGAAAAGTCCCAGGAACAACAGTCTTAGCAACCTTATAACAATTTGTTTAGTGACAGTTCATTTACTGACAGTCCTTTTACTGAAAATAAAAATGACTTGTGACCATTTTTCACACTTATGACTGTTGCCGCATCCCCCAGTCACGAGATCAAAATTCAGATGCTTCACAACTGACTCGTATTTATGATGGTTGCAGCGTCCCAGGGGTCACGTGATCCCATTTTGTGACCTTCTGCCAAGCAAAGTCAATGGGGAAGCCGGATTCATTTAACGACCGTGTTACTAACTTAAGAACTGCAGTGATTTACTTAACAACTGCGGCGACAAAGGCTGTGAAATGGGGCAAAACTCACTTAACAACTGTCTCACTTAGCAGCATAAATTCGGTGCTCAACTGTGGTCATAAGTCGAGGATTACCTGTACTACAAAATGACTCCTAAAAGAAATTCTATACAGTAACTACGAGAACGGAATAAGAAAAATTGGGGAGTCGCATTTGCCACAGGAAAACCTTTGATTGCATTTTGAACTATGACTAATTATTGCTATCCCAAGTGAATATATATGAGCTTATGCACATCAATACCTGATCAATAGAAGTAAGAATGAAACGAGAGGTGGAGCTCTTTCTAACAGATTTGTTAGAGAAGGATGGGTCCCCCTTTCGGCGTTCTGTACTTTGTCCACAGATGTTGCCAGGCGCAGATGCTTTTATCTTTCCAATTTGCGTACTTCAGCATGGAACTAATAGAAGCATTTTTGTAATGAAAGCAAAAATGAAATATATACATTTCCCCATTGTGTCAGTGCCAACTCTGCCCTGTACAAAAACATAATGGTGTAATTTGTAGAATTGCCGAAATAATAAAATACACGCTGTTGCCAGCATTTGGAAGGCATTTCCACACCCCTTTAGTTTGTCATTAATAGTCAGATAAGACATTGTTATAGTCAAAGACCCCCACCCACTCTCTCCTAAGTTATCATGATTCCTCGCATCACTTTGCATCAGAGCATCAGGGATGCATCAGAGAAAATCCTTTCCTGATAGATTTCCTGGCTAATTGAACATGATCTGCTTTTCTTTCTTTTTGATCACTTTGGTTTGAGATTCTCTTTTGCCCCTTGCACGTATTTCATCACTGGGGTGGAGAAACAACCATAATGGCATAACTACAGCGCCTTAAAAATTTGAACTTTTCTTTCTGCCGTTCGACTGACAGAAGGGTAGTTTGTAAAAAGTTTCTCCATAATTTAGGCTGATCGAGAGGAAGGAAATCTACTTTTCTTCAACGAGGAACAATTGGGAGCAATAAAATACGAAATGATGGAGTTGTTGTAAAGATTCTAGGTAATTTATTGTGTGTCAGGACTTGTAAGAAGAACAGGAATTGTACCAAAGTATGTGCTGTTTAACCTACCTATTGATTTGAGTGTATCTATTCTTTGACTTTCAGAATTGTTAGCTCTTATTGCTTTTCTCTCTCTCCCGTTCCTTTGTTCTTCAGTGTCCTTGTGCCATTTTCCAAGGTAGAGTTGACTTTTCCCCTGACTATATATTCATTTAGAAATGGGAAGTGTTTTTAGCTGAAAACAGGGGAAGGAAAATGCTCCCAATACAATCACATGCACCTTTTTTCACTTTGATTATTTAGTCACTGAGCCAGCTAACAACAGGTTTAAAATAGCATAGGTGCTATTACATAGGTCACTTCGGCCTATGAAAATAATTCAGAAATAGCACTTTGGATTTCAAGCATTTAGGGCACCTCAAGCAGATGTAACACCTTTTTATTCATTAATCGTCTTTTTTTTTTCCAGGCTTTTGCACCAATTGGAAAACAAAAGATGGTAATGCTTTAAGAGTCAACATGTTTTTTCCCCCCAAAACTTGTTCAGAAACGTGAAAACAATAAGTAACAGAGAGTTGTGATGCTCATATAGAACTTAGTCTGAAGCATTTCTTCTAAAGCAGTCTTTTTCAAATTTAGCAACTCTAAGATTTGAGAGACTTCCAGGATTCTGGAACTTCCAATTCTTAGAATTCTGGAATTTCTGACTCCCAGGATTCCCCAGCTAGCATGGCGGTGGTGGTGATGGTGTTAGTCTTGTGAAGTAATCCAGAACTGGAGCACACCCAGAAGGATTAATTCTCTCTTAATTGTAAGTTTACACTAATGGAATCTTGAAAGCATATCTCTCAAAATTCACCTTTGAGGTCCAAGAATCCATTCTGAGATGTTGGCCCTGCACCCTTTTGTTCTAAAGGCTCGGCTGCCTTTTATCTAACCCCTCTCTATCTGCAGTTCTTCTTCCCGTCTCCCAAGGACATTTCCACATACCATACCATACAGGGATATTGCTAGCCATTGTATGGGAGCATGGTGAAGTCAAAAACATTGCCAAAATGGGGATAAGGTGCCATGGTGCCTTGACTATGTGAAGGGAGAACTGCTCAGGAAATGGAATAAGACAGGAATTCCAACTGGTAGAAAACTAGTAGTCCTGAAACCCCAGTGTGCATGCTCCAGAATTGTTCCCAACAGCAGTGGTTATTTTGGAGTTTGCTGGTTGTGTTGCAAACTCCAATCCTTTAGTATGGGGGCATGACACACAAGAGGCACGAAAGAGGCAGGACTTTATTATAATACTATGCCGCTAGTCTCACCATTCTGTTTTCACTCACTTCTACTGTATATCTCTGCAAATGGCATGCAGAGTTGTTTCCCAGTTAATTCTTTTAGCTATGCATATATATATGTAAAAGGGATGCGGTGGCTCAGTGGGTTAGGACGCTGAGCTTGTTGATCAGATGGTTAGCAGTTTGGTGGGTCGAATCCTGAGTGCCGCGTAATAGAGTGAGTGCCTGTTACTCATCCCAGCTTCTGCCAACCTAGCAGTTCGAAAGCACGTAAAAATGCAAGTAGAAAAATAGGGGCCACTACGGTGGGAAGGTAACAGCATTCCATGCGCCTTTGGCATCTAGTCATGCCGGCCACATGACCACGGAGACGTCCTCGGACAAGCGCTGGCTCTTCGGCTTTGAAACAGAGATGAGCACCGGCCCCTAGAGTTGGAAACGACTAGCACGCATGTGCGGGGGAACCTTTATCTTTATATATATATAAAGCTTGTCGTTATTTCTTGTCTTTTGAATATTCTCTCTGCTGGCCCATGCTGCTGTCATATTCATTTATTCTAACTTGCATAGGGCCTTTATGTATGTGGCATTTATCTGCTATTGGAACCAACTTGATACTTCTCTCTCTGTGTGTGTGTGTTTGTTTGTGTGTCTGTGTGTCTGTGTGTGTGTGTCTGTCTGTCTCTCTCTCTCTGTGTATATATATATATGTGTGTGTGTGTGTGTGTGTGTGTGTGTGTGTGTATGTGTGTGTGTGTGTGTGTGTGTATCAAGTTGGTTCCAGTGGCAGATAAATGCCACATACATAGAGGCCCTATGCAAGTTAGAATAACTGAATATGACAGCAGCATGGGCCAGCAGAGAGAATATTCAGAAGACAAGAAATAACGACAAGCTTTATACAAGCCACCGGGAAAGAAAGACAGTAAATAATGCCGAGGCACTTGGCAGAAGCAGTGAGGCAGACATCCAGATGATAAGCAGAGTAGATCAAGATAAAAACCACCTGGATATAGCTGGACATTCTCAAATCAGTCGAGCCAGATGTCTGACTCTATTATTTATTCATCTGTTTATTAGACTTATGCCCTGCATCTCAGTCGCAATCTATAAAGGAACTCGTAACATTCATCACACACAACAGAACTCCCATGTCAAGAATATTTAGTGCTTCTGAACCCAGAAGGCAATAGAGGGGTAGAGCTGATCCGGAAATATAATGTATGTAAACACATTTTATGTCTGCCTCTCTCTTCCAGTTCTCTGTTCTTGAATATTTGGCCTTCAGTTGCTCACGTGTTGATTGAACCTGAAGAGCTGAGCTTATAATGATTAGTCTATCCATCTATTTAGTGCAATACTTTAGATATTGATTCATAGTAGCTCTCCAGAGCTTTGGACAAAGCTTTCCAACTAAAATGTCAGGGTTAAAGAGTAGGGGAGAAAGGGGAGGGGGGGAGGGAGGAGACACAACTTTTCCTACCTACTGGAATGTCAACTGCAAGTCTTTATGATCTTTCAAAAGTCAACGGCTTATAAGATTCTGAAACAAGTATCTGTAGTCCTTATCTTACAAGTACAGTTGGGACCAGAATTTCCATTGCTAAGCAAGGCGGTTGTTAAGCAAGTCACACCCAATTTTATGACTAGGGAATAATAATCTACTTGGAAGACAATTCCTCTCAAGTAGCCTAGCTATTTTAACATTACCTTTGTAACGCCAGTGATGTTTGGGTGGAGACCATGGTCTTTTGCAGTATCTGTGCTGAAGTTCATTTAAATACTAATGCAACATTTGTGACCCGTGGTGGTGCAGTGGTTAGAATGCAGTGCTATGAACCTTACATGTACTGAAACTTCTTGCCTTGAATCTTGGATCAGAGCTTGATCCTGATCTTATCTACTGAATTCTGTATTTTGGGTTGGAGTTTGACCCTACTTTCTGTAATGCTGTTTGGATGAGACTTAGGACAGGACACCTTGTTGTATAGAGATCAGATCCTGGAACATGAACTAGGGAGCATAATAAAATAAAATAGTGGGCAGTTTTTTTGGCAAGACGTCTGGTTGATGGCAAAGAGGTGTGTCTAGTTTAATGAAGAGAAGGACGAGGGGGGACATGATAGCAGAGTTCTAATATCTCAGGGGCTGCCACAAAGAAGAGGGAGTCAAGCTATTCTCTACTCGCGCTCAGGCTGAGACACAGCTGTGCTGGAAGCCTGAGTTGGACAGTGATGAAGGACAGTTGGGAAAAATCCAGGATGCATGAAAGAGCAGGAAAGAGAAGTGACTAGGACAGAGGAATACAATGTGGTGTCTCCAAAGGCAAAGGTATTAGGAAGCCACACTTTGGCTGAATTATAATAGGTGTGGGAGGTGCTGGTTGCCGAAGGTGTTGAGGATCAATTTTCTGTGGACTGTGTTTCTTTGCCTTGGACATTGACTCAGGTCTGTGAGAATAAAAGGGGTTGTTTTTTCTTGCAGTTCCTGCCTGTTTCTTGGAAGAGGGGTTTCTCCTTGTGAGCACAATAATGACTCATGTAGGCTGGGACAGAATCAAAAGCTGATAGTCTGTGTTCGAGATCTGAGTGCCGTGCAATGGGGTGGAATTCCCATCCTGGCTCCAGCTACTGCCTACCTAGAAGTTTGAAAGCATGCAAATGCAAGTAGATAAATAGGGACCACTTCAATGGGAAGGTAACAGCATTCTGTGTGTTTTTGGCATATAGCCATGCTGGTCACATAACCACAGAATTGTCTTCCAACAATCCAGGCTCCCTCAGCCAAAAAACAGATGAGCACCATGCCCTAAATTCATATATGACTTGACAGGGAAACCTTTACTTTCCTGTGTTCACTTCCCCTGAATTTTTTTATTCGAATGACTTTTTAAAAAAATAATAATCAAGGAATGTCAAGAAGAGACCAGATTTCTCTTGTTACCTCTTTTTCCCCTCAAATTAAGACTGTGATGTTGACAAAACTCTTAGTTACCTTGCTTGTGAAGAAAATAAGTTGAGCTTGCACAAATTTGTATGAATGATGCTGTCTAACTTATTAAAGTTGTTTAAGTATAATTGTAAGTGGGTACCCTGCTGACTGCAACCTGCTCAACTAATTGTGTTTGACCAAACCTTTATGTGATGTAGAAACCCAGTTACTCTATGGATTTGAAGATTTGTTAAGGACAGCTTGGGTTAGAGGAAGATTGCCACTGGATAAGGTTAAGTCTTATTTTTATTACTCCCTCCCTGCCCCATAGTATAGGACTGAAGGTTGAACATTATTGCTTCCCTCTCCCCATTCTTGTCTCAGTTCCCTGGATATTTTTGAAATGAATTTTGACTCTTTTCATGGAAGATTTCAAGGGGGGATATTAGCAATACAGACTCTCTTCTTATTGCTGACTGCTCCCTTCTCTCTTTCTCTCTTTCTCTCTTTCTCTTTGTCTCGGTGTGGGACCAGATCCTAAAAAGTTTTATAATGGCATTTATACATGATCACAGCCAGTTTTAATTTATTAACAGAATAACAGAGTTGGAAGGGACCTTAAAGGTCTTCTAGTTCAACCCCCTGCTCAAGCAGGAGACCCTATACCAGACATGTCAGACTCGCAACGTCACGTGACGTCGCACAATGTATTGGAGTTTTTTCGCCATTGCCGGCAATGGGGTGGGCGTGGTTTCCCGGGGACACATCTGGCCCGTGGGCTGGCAGCTTGACACCCCTGCCCTATACCATTTCAAACAAGTGGCTGTCCAGTCTCTTCTTAAAAGCCTCCAGTGATGGAGCACCCACAACCTCTGGAGGCAAGCTGTTAATTGTTAATTGTCCTTGCTGTTAGGAAGCTTCTCCTTAATTCCAGGTTGCTTCTCTCATTGATTAGTTTCTATCCATTGTTTCTTGTCCTGCCTTCTGGTGCTCTGGCAAATAGATTGACCCCCTCTTCTTTGTGGCAGCCTCTCAGAAACAAAATAAATAAATAAATCTTGTCTTGCTTTTCAACCAAACAAGATTGGAGAAACCACAACGTAGTATGCCGTGTGAATCCAGCCAGTAGGTTAATGTTCAGGAAAGAAATGACACATTTTGCCCCAATTTAGTCATTCCTTTCTACTGTGAAATATTGGCCTCCTTGTTGAACCAGTCAGAGGCAAAATCACCCATTTTTCCTTGTAGCTGTTTTTATTTCTTAACCTTGTGCCTGAGAAGTGTAGCTATTCTCTTTTTTTAATGTTGGTATTAGTTCCTGTGTTGAATTTAGGAATCCGGTACCTTAATGCAGCAGCTCCAGGGATCTTGACTATTTTTTTAGCAAACTGGGACATTTCCTACCCATTCCAACTTTTATTAATAAGATGGTGGAGCAATTTAATGTGGAAAG
This sequence comes from Vipera ursinii, assembly GCF_947247035.1. Classification (NCBI taxonomy): domain Eukaryota; kingdom Metazoa; phylum Chordata; class Lepidosauria; order Squamata; family Viperidae; genus Vipera; species Vipera ursinii. The sequence goes on along the minus strand of NC_139519.1, from coordinate 12,927,973 downwards.
AATTCACAAGCCACTGAGAGTCTACAATGCATAAGACTCTGTTCACCCACTTCTCTTCAGCAGGACTAGAATGCCATTCTAAACAGTGATTTTACTCAGGCTCCTAATAATGTAATTTAGTTTTGTTATTTCAGCTAGGCATTCCTCTGCTAATATTGCCATTAATAAAGAATGAAGATTTTTTTTTTAAAGGAAAGAAATCTAATTAGCTGGAGGATTAAAATGAAAGCTTCTGTTCTTTTGGCTCCTCTGTGGGTCTCCATTAGAAGTTTTTTTTTTAAAAAAAAGTTAACCCATAGTATGTGTCATTAGCCTTTATATGGGCAGATTTCCAGTAAAAAAATGTGGAAGGCAAAGAAAATTTGTATGATAATAGGCAGCTTAGAGTGAATTCCTAGCCGCAAGTCCACAGACAATTTTAGCAAATTAGTTCAGAACAAAAGTTGGAAATGGAGAATCTGAGTAAAGCGTTAAATTACTTAGTCAGAAATGGGAAGGTCACTGACCCAAACTCTTTTCCAATGAGTTAACGAGCAGAACCAAAGGGATTTGATTTAAAGTAGGCATTTATAACATAGAATATTGGGTTGGGAGAGATCTTGGAGGTCTTCCAGTTCAATCCCCAAGCAGGGGAGACTCTACACCATTCTGAACAAGTGGCTGCCCAATCTTTTTCTTGGAAACTCCAGTGATGGACCAGCCACAACTTCCAGAGGCAAGCCATCCCACTGATTAATTGCTCTCATTGTCAGGAAATTTTTCCTTAGTTCTAGATTGGCTCTCTCTTTAACTAGCTTCCACCCATTCTTTCTTGTTCTGCCCTCGGGGGTTTTGGAGAATAAGAGCCTTGGTGGAGCAGTGGGCTAGTGCCTCCTTAAGTAACACCAGCTGCCTGCAATTAGTGCAGGTTCGCATCCCACCAGGCTCAAAGTTGACTCAGCCTTCCATCCTTCTGAGGTAGGTAAAATGAGGACCCAGATTGTTGGGGGCAATTAAGCTGACTTTGTAATAATGCCACTTGGGGTGTGTGTGAAAGCCCTAATAAGCAGGCATATACATAGAATGAAGGCTACTGCTAAGCACATTGAGTTGTGCTTTAGATTGTAAGCCGCCCTGAGTCTTCGGAGAAGGGTGGGATATAAATGGGATTTAAAAAAAAAAAAGTTGACTCCCTCTTCTCTATGATAGCCCCTCAAATACTGGAAGACAGCTGTCATGTCACCCCTAGTACTTCCCTTTGTTAGACTAGATATATCTAGTCCGCTCAATTATTCACCATATGGTTTAGTCTCTGGACCCCCCTTTTTTGTTATTTGTCATGACTCTTTTCATTTTTGCTCTACTGCTTGAGCAAAGATTCTCAGAATCATATTTATTTACTTCCTTATTTTCATAAATAAAAGTATTTTAAACCATGAATATCAGTTAAATGCTAAACCCAGGGTCTTCCTTGGTTTAGAGAATGGTTTCCTTCTTGTTACAAAGCTTGCTTGATTTCTCAGCGCTTGAATGATGGTGAAAAACATATTTTGTTTTTGTTTCTCTAGAAAGTCAACCTGGATTATATAAAACTTTTTTCTTTTTTTCTTCACAGCAAAAATCAGCTGGGTGGGTTGGGCTCAAAGAATTCAAAAGTTACCCAGCACATTTCAGTTGCTCTCTGTGAACTTGAGCCTATGTCTCTCCAGGCCTAGAACAGCATCTAAATTATTAATTTAATGTTACATTTAATTTAATTTTTAAAATTTATATTCTATCCATCTCACTGTCAAGAGACTATTAACGTGCCACATTCAATTCCCGTTTTCCTCTGCTAATCACACCCTTATATCTGTTATCCCCAATATTGTACAGTGTCTCAGGGGAACAACAGATCGACTTCAGCATTATAGGCTCGGAGACATGATCTACGAGGAAAAGAGGTATGGAGGAAGGGAATCATAGAGATTATCATCATCATCATCATCATCTAAAAAACAAGCTTGGGCATCAGCTCTTAAAATTGTAGTACTTACCACTATTGGTGGAAATGAAAATAGTTTAGGGAGCCCAATGTCATGACAGCCAGCTTGGTGTCAATTTGTAGGGAGAGAAAAGCAATAAGCTCTCGGCAGATGGTATGAAATAGCACAGCCCCATGTCTTTTTTTTTTCCTCCAGACTGTAGGAATTAATCATAGTCATAGTAAAGCTCCCAGGTAGTCTTCTAAAAACATTCGTTAAGCTGCTCTTGGCTCCTTCCTGTAATTCAAGCACCAGACCAAAAAAGATGCAGACAAAGAGCCTAAAGGCTGGTGCTGTGCAAAACAGAAGACTTTAGCATCTTCTCTACAACCAGGCACAACCCAAAGGGAATATCCTAGGGAGGTGGATACCAACGTATAGAGTTAAAAGGGGCAATTTATGACCATTAAGATTGTGTGGAACATGCATTCAATTTTCCCTGGCTCAAATCAAAGTGCTACTTTGAATGGAATGGCCTTGAAGACTCAAGTAGAATCAAAGTTCTAACTGGATTGCAGTTGATTCCTATGGTCACAATGACCATCCTTGAAGTTTTCTAAAACGTGAGCTTTGTGGTACCCACACAGTAATGGTGGATTTTATCCTACTGAAGCTTGAACATCCTACTGATTCAACAAACGTCTAAATATAAGGGTGAGATCCTTTATTCTTTCCAGAAGAAACCTCATAAATTTCCAAATACAGATGTGTGCGTATCACAACAGGCAAATTGAGTGTGCAGTAAACACTCCGATGTGTTTATCTGTTTGCCACAAGTATCTGCAGAAAATTTGGCAGCCCCTCCTGCTCCGATTCCTTTTTAGGAAAATTGGAATACAGCCTCACCAAGCAAATGTTACAGGGAAAGGTCACTTGATGGCAAAATGTGTGGGGAACCAGTTTAATCTCCAGCATTGTATAATTGCACTGTGACAAATGGAAGCATTAGAATTGATAAGGATGTAATAAAAATGCAAATCTAGCAAGCCTGTGCGAGAAATATTAAAGGCACAAGAGGTCCCAAATGAAGCTTAAATAAAACAATGCATTTTTTTCTGCCTGCATTTTCCCAAGGTGAATTTAATTTGTGCCTGAATGTATCATTTGGACTGTCATTTAATTGCAGCAGTATATGAGCAATTGATAATTGTATTAGGTTTTTTTTTAAGGGCTGGTAAAATAGAGGGTGCCATTTTTTTTTGCAACATGGGATAAAGCTTGGCTGATATTTACATTATTTTTTTTCATAGCTGTAATGACTTTTAAAAAGTTATCTCTTTCTACCTTTTCACCCCTAAGCAGTTTTCTTTTTCTATGAAAAAAAGGTTTGCAACAATCATTATCTTGAAATGATTCTATTATTTCCTTGTACATTCACATATATAGAATAACAGAGTTGGAAGGGACCTTGGCAGTCCTCTAGTTGAATCTCCTGCAGGAGACCCTATACCAGTGATGGTGAACCTTTTAGAGACCGAGTGCCCAAACTGAAAACCAAAACCCACTTATGTATCGTTGGGTGCCAGGTGGCATGGCCCATTGGGTGGGTGTGGCCAATTGGGTGGGCATGGCCCATTGGGTGGGCTTGGCTGTGATGGTAACGGCAGACTGGGTGGGACTAAAAAGTTCAATCAATCAATTCCAACTTTACAAGATCTTTTTTTCCCCCACAAGAAGTTGAAATTGATTGATTGATTGAACTTTCTTTTTTTGGCACACGGTGGACGCCTAAGGAAAAAGGTTTTATAAAACCCAGCTGAAGGCCTAGAACTGGGGCGATGGCGTGTGCACCCACAGAGAGGGCTCTGCGTGCCACCAGTGGCAGGCGTGCCATAGGTTCGCCACCATGGCCCTATACCATTCTGAACAAATGGTTGTCCAATCTCTTCTTGAAAACATCCAGTGATGGAGCACCCACAACGTCTGGAGGCAAACTGATTAATTGTTCTCATTGTCCAAAATTTCTCCTTAATTCTAGGTTGGATTGTTCTTTAATTATCATCCAACTGTTACTTCTTGTCCTGCCCTGAAATGATTTGGAGAATAGGTCAAATATTGAAGAGTACTATCATGTCACTCCTAGTCCTTCTCTTTGTTATACTAGATATATTTAGTTACTGAAGTGTTCATTGTATGCTTTGGCTTTCAAACTCTTAATCTTCTTTGTTACTCTTCTCCATAGAGGCAGGGTATTCATTCTGGTGACATTGACTAGCCATGCCTACCATTCAAAGTGGATAAGCTAAGAAAGAATTCATCAGCAAGCAAAATTATACTATTACATTCAAGATTTTTCACATGCTCTCCCTTTAATGTAAACTCAATTGTTTGTTGATTTCTTTGGGGTTGACTAAATTTGCAGCTCAGGAAAACTACTGAATGTTTTCTTGGAGAGTTTAGCCATTCTAGCTAGTGGAAGGAGCTGAATGGGAGCAATCAAGCTCCCATTAATAATAAGCTCAGTATTCTAAAGAAGTTTGGCTTAACAACAGGAGAGCTATTCCAATACAATTCTGTTTATTTGTACCAGCTCTAAACTCTGTTCTAAACTCTGCCATACGAGCCTTAACAAGGGAATAATTTTGCTTTTCTGCATTCAGTGTACGTGCTATCCTCCTCATAGTGCTTCCTCTTTGTGGCTTAGTTGATAATAACCTTGTATTTACTTAATGCTCAATAGTTGTCCAATCTGTTCTTAAAAACCTCCAGTGATAGAGCACCCACGACTTCTGGAGGCAAGGCGTTCCACTGGTTAATTGTTCTCACAGTCAGGAAATTTCTCTTTAGTTTTAGGTTGCTTCTCTCCTTGATTAGTTTCCGCCCATTACTTCTTGTCCTGCTTTCAGGTGCTTTGGAGAATTGGTTGACCCCATCTTCTTTGTGGTAGCCCCTCAGAAACATATATCTTGTTTTGCTTTTCCACAAAACAAGATTGGACAATCCACAACCTGGTATGCAATTTGAATCCAGCCAGTAGGCTAATGTTGGGGAAAGAAATAAGCCATTTTCTCCAGTTTAGTCATTCTTTTGTGCCATGAAATACTGATTTCTTAGATATTGAAACACTGCTATCATATCGCCCCTAGTCCTTCTTTTCATTAAAGTAGACATACCCAATTTGTGCAACCATTCTTTGTATGTTTTATCCTCCATTCCCCTAAGGATCTTTGTTGCTTTTCTCTGCATTCCTTCTAGAGTCTCAAGAACCTATTAATAGGAACATAGAGAAAAGCATAGAGACTTGGAATGTACTTATTTTATTCTGTCTTGTTCAGATACCACTCGGAATAGGATAGTCTAAAAAAAAAGTAATTCAATGATATCAACACAGCCTACTCAGTTTGGCAGTAAGGGCATGCTGTGGACCCCATTGGTCAAAGAGTTTCAGCTGGAGGGGTTTAGAAGGAGAGGGTCTGCCATAGCTCCTGCAGTATGGAATATCTGTCCTTATCCCTCTGGCTTTCCAGAAGGCCATTAAACCTAGCTTTGCCAGTTAGCTTATATTATTGATGGGGGCACTCAATACTGGAGGCGATTGGTGGAGAAACTGAGAAGATGCCACTGATCTTGCTCATTTTGCTTCTTGTCTTTGTATTTGATGCTTTTAATTATCTTTTATATTTATGGTTCTAACTGTAAGCTGCCCAGAGTCACTTTTCAGTGTGAGATGAGTGGCACATTAAATAAGAAGAAATTTCCTGCTGGTAAGATCTGCCAAACAATTGGGATGGGTTGCTCATGAAGAGTCATGTTCCCTTTCACAGGCTGAATAGTCCTCTGTCTGAAATGCTTTAGCAAGTTCTGCCCTGAGTAAGGGATTGAACCAGACATAGGAATGAGGCTCACTAATGAGATACATTCACACATGCAAAGGGACCCACATGAAAGAGCATGAATCTCTCATGAGATCTGACTCTTTCATCTTGCCTTCAAGTTTATAAAATGTTGGCCAGGTTTTAACTTGAAGTTTTAATTTAAAATGCAAAGTTTATAATTACTTGTAAAACTGTTAGATTAAAAAAAAGTGTGTGTGTGGTGGGGACATGCTAAATATTTTAGATGTATTTTTCAGCATTCAACAAGGATGGACATTTTATGTTTAAACTTCATGTTAATTATATATTTGTCATTGTTTTTGTTTTTGTACAGACTTTTTAAAACGTGATTGTTGGTTGTTCTGTTTGCAGATGATGTTTGTTTGTTTTTGTTTCCTTCTTTCTTTTTCTCTCATTTGAGTTTTAACTTTGGAGATAAATAAAAAAAATATTGTTAAAACAATGCAAAAACTGGAAAAGGCAGATACAGAAATCTTGAATTGCCCTGAGCAAAGTGTGTTGTTGCCATTCCCTCAGGACACACACTTTTTACTTTATCACCAAGAGTATATGCCTTTTGTTCGGTGTTCTAGCCCATGCTGCTTGTTTTCTTAAAAAGTCTACCCAGCTCATTTTACAGTATATAAATCATTTTTAGAATATTTACAGATCTCGCATTGCTTGTTCCTTAATGAGCTGATTTTTTGAGGGGAGATATGCTTTTCTAGCTCCCCCACCCCGGTTCTTGCCGATCCCTTTCTTATGATCTCCTTTTGATGACATAGCTGTCAGAACCTGGCACCAGAACTTTTTCCATCTATCTATAGCTATATCGGCTTGATATATATCTCTTGTTCAGTTAACCACATCCAAGAGCTACCATTAACACAGCATGTTATAAAAGCAGTCAGTGCCAGGAAAAATTCATTAAGTAGGTCAAGCTGTGCATAAACTAATAATAGTTTACCTCTAAGGTAACTCGCGGAGTGATGCAAGGTAATTATACCTTCTCCGTTGCCTAATTTTAATTGCACAGCTTTCCATTATTTTGTCGGGGTTGGCCAGAGTGAGGTAAAAGAATCTTTCCAAACTTACTTCATTTCAAGTTTCAAGGAAAGACATGATGGATAGGTACAGAAGGAAAGCAAGCTGCTCCGAATTCCTTTTTAGGTATCCTGCTGAATAAAAGTTGTAAATTCTTCCGGAGAAAAAAACAAAAAAACCCAACAAAACTGACTGTTAATCAGCTGTAATTGGCAAGTCATCCTGATTACCGTCCTATCAATACAAGGGCATTAGAGCATGTTTGTTTCCCTCATCCTAATTATTGCATGGAAAAGGACTGGTTTCATTGATGTCAACCAAAGCACAATCTGGTTCACTAGAGATGGCGTAAGATCAATGGAGATAATTGTCCATATACAAAAGGAGCCAAATATATGAACAGTTCCCTTCTTCATGGAGAAAGAAACCTGACTTTATACTTTGCCCCCTCATAGACAAGACAAGAAGCAATGGATGAAAACTAATCAAGGAGAGAAGCAACCTAGAACTAAGGAGAAATTTCCTAACAGCGAGAACAATTAACCAGTGGAACGGCTTGCCTTCAGAAGCCGTGGGTGCTCCATCAATGGAGGCTTTGAAGAAGCAATTTCACAGCCACTTGTCTGAAATGGTATAGGGCCTCCTGCTTGAGCAATGGGTTTACAGATTACCTTAATCCTAGATTCCTAGATTCCAGGTAGGTAGTGAATAGGAATGACCAACAAACTACACATAGTTCTTCAGAGAGTTTCTTGTGACTTCCCCCCCCCCTCATTTTTCTTCTCTGTCACTAATTAATCTTCTGCAAGACAAAATTCCCACAAGGACCAGTGACTTTAGAATCCACTAAGTGCAAAGGCCAAAGCATTTGATACTCTGGCTTCTTCACTCAGAGAAATATGGCTGCTGAGTTTACAAGTCTAGCAGATGTCAGATAATGGTCATGGCAACCATCATTAAAATTGCAGCATAGCAAAAGCAATGAGACAATTGGAAAGTGAAATGGGGAAATAGTTGTCTTTCAGCTGTATTATGTTCACATAGGTGGGGTGTGGGAAGATTATTGGAAGAGCATACACTAATTTAATAAAAAGAAGGACAAGAGGTGACATGATAGCAGTATTCCAATATATAAATTCAATAAAATTCAAATTCAAATTCAAATCTAAGGGGCTACCACAAAGATCTATTCAACTTATTCTCCAAAGCATCTGAAGGCAGGACAAGAAGCAATGGATGGAATCTAATCAAGCAGAGAACCAACCTAGAACTAAGGAGAAATTTCCTGAAAGAACAATTAATCAGTGGAATGGTTTGCCTCCAGATGTTGTGGGTTGAGGTTTTTAAGAACAGATTGGACAACCACTTGTCTGAAATGTTTCCTGACTGAGCAGGAGGTTGGACTAGAAGGACCTCTATGGTCCCTTCAAACTCTGTTATTCTGTTATATGCATCAATCTACAAATGTGTATATGCATATACATATGAATCTTCATAGTTCTAGTCTTGGGCTGGAAGAAAGTGTCTAGGCAGAGGGCAGATTTATTCTCCTGAGGTCTTCCACCATGTCCATCAATATGGAGATCTTGGCATGAAGATCCATGGTGTTGGCCATAGCTACCAATTTTCCCTTTACTCATTGATCCTGGTTGTTTGAACCATTTTCTCTGTTCTGGGAATCTGAAGAGTTGGCTGTAGGCCAAAAAGCTTTAATCTTTGGGGATGTGACAACATGCAGTCAATTTTTTTTGAAGTGTCAGATTTGGAGGTTTTGTTTTTCCTTTTGTTTATGGACAATGGCTTTGGAAGTGCAATGAAGCTAGCAAGACAGTTAAATGAAGACAGAGAGACAAAGATACCTAGATTGTTTTGTGGTTCACTAGTTCTTCTTCATCCTAATGTTTTCCCACAGGTGCAGGGTCCACTTTTTGGATCAACAAGTTACTGCAGAAATATATTCAATTCCTATAAAGGAGCACAGAAAGTGAACAATGATTCAATATTGTACTTTTATCAAAGAAACTTGTGTCTGCCTAATTATTTTCAGAGACAACTTTTCTCCTTTTCCTTCTGTTTTAGGATTGAAGTCACTATACATTTTATTCTTGGTTATGTCTCTTTCACATTTTTCTTTTCTTAGATAAATGGATAATTAGTGGGCTATATGAGTGAACAAGTGAGTCATTCAGACAGTTCTTTCCAACAGTTAAGCATTTCTCTTTTTATGTTTGAAAATTAGATAGCTGGTAGAAACCATAGAATATTTTTAATGTGATATGTGAATTTCAATGAAGAAACAGTAGTTAACAGAAAAGAATAAGAAGTGGGAAGTGCTTGAAAGTGAAGAAACTTCAAGTACCCTTTGGAGGAGTTGATCTGCTGTTTTTCCCAGGAATTCTTTAGATTTGTTAGTTGGATAGATTGTTTTTAATGTGTACCCACCAATTAAAATATATATCCAGGTGCAATTTTATTATTTTGAATTTTCCCTAAATATTCCTATGTAGGAGTCTGTTGATATCAGCAACTGCAAACAATGGAGGAAAAAATCTTACAGCACACAATGTGAAAATGTGTGTGTATGGAAGGGCATGGTTTATTGAACATTTGTCTCTAAACCAGCATCAGAAACACAGCTTCAACAGAAATTAATCCAGCAGAAGTACGTAAAAGATTTCAAAATCCAGCCTCCAGATATTCAATTCTGATCTCCATTTTGATGTTGGAATAATCTATTCTGAAGCTGGATTGCTTCCAGTAAGGTTGGAGCCCTTATAATATCTAATTTCTCCTTAGAAGCAAGGTAAGTGAAGTTTTGGCTTAGAACAATTCAACCTCAACAAACAAGCTTCTAAAATCCAGAGCTTTCCTTAGAAAAATAGCTAATAAGGATGTAGTTGAAGTCTAATTATCACTTCATGTATTTGACAAATTTTAGTATGTAGGGATGATGACCAAGAAATGCCAACAAAAGCTTTAAAGTCTATTGTCCTCTGTGGAAATGAAGAGTTTTTGTCTATGGTCTTTCTTTCAGTCTGATGTATATACCACAAATATATTACTTTTATCTCAAAAGTTTGGAAATTATGCATACCCAGCCCAATATTATTCATAACTGAACTTTGTTGTAAGACGGCTCTGTTCCTTCAATGGCTTAAAAGTTAGTTTGCAATGATTGTGGATATTTCTAGTTTCTGCAGTGTTGAGCTTTCATCGGATGCATTCTACTTACTAAGAAGAGGGGAAAAAGGGAACAAACTCCACATCAAAATATGTCTTGGGAATATATGTCTTCAAGAAAGCACAAAGAAAGCAATGTGTACATTTTCAAATAACTCCTTGACATTTGGGAAGATGGTTAGAAGAGGCAGTGATGTTGCTAATGAAAAATCACTTGCCCTACTATCTGTTTTCCCTACAAAATGTTCCTTTTGTTTCTACTCAGGAAATGTTATGTAGCAGAAGGGGTGAATTTCAGTAAAATGAGGTCATGCATTGACCAACATCTCTGACCAAACTTTTTCAGTTGTTGAATTATTTGGTTCAGGTTTATTGCACAGCAGACATTTCATCTATTTGATTTTGTTAAAGCTTTGATAGCTTTGTTTTTCACATTCAAAGCCACGAATAGGTACAGGTACACTCCAGGTCATGATTGCCCTCCTAGCACATATAAATTCTATCCAAAAAAATATCTCTGTCTATTTATTTATAACTCTGCAAGTCTTCTTGGTTAAACTCCATGAACCTGCCAGATATCCTTACAGAAAACATATGTACACCTTTTTCATGCAATGATTAATAAAAGCTACAGTTATAAAAATCAGCCACTGGCATATCATTTCCACAAAACAGACCTGCCAAGTAGAGGGAGTAAAAATAAACCACAGACTTTAACATTATATTACCGAATAACATATAATTAAAATACTTAAGCTTACATTTCTTCAAATAGGGTTTTGAACAGACCTATCAGTCAATCCTAAAGGAAATCAGACCTGATTGTTCTTTAGAAGGATAGATACTGGGTTCAAATTTCAAATCCTTTGGCCACCAAAGGAGAAGAGAGGACTCATTGGAAAAGACTCAGAGGTTGGGAAAGACTGAAGGCAAAAGTAGAAGGGGATGGCAGAAGATGAGATGGTCAGACAGAGTCATGGACACAATGAATGTCCAGGAGACAGTGGAGGATAGGGAACCCTGGCATGCTATGGTCCATAGGGTCACAAAATGTCAGACACTGAACAGCAACAACAAAGAAATGTAGTACTTCTGAGTCAAATTGAAGCAATTTTTGCGTGGCATTAAAAGAATAATAGAAAGTATCAAATGTTCATTTGTATTTTCCATTATCCTAAGCCAAAATATTATTTGTGTAATTTTGGCTGATTATACTCAATAAGTAATGTGACTATGGTTCATAAGCCATGATTAAAGATCCAGCACGTTGTGTGAACTGGTTCATTCAGAAAATAATGGTGAAGCAAATCAATTAGCTTCTTTAATCTACCTCCTGTGGACAGTATGTTCTTGGTTTTGAATATTATGCACATAAGGTTTTATGGCTGGTAGAAGACTTTCTTTTTTTAACATGATTTCTGTTAGGGTGAAGTAAACCATTCCAACATCTATATGGGTTGTCTTGCAGCCATTTTCAGTGATGAAAAATAGATCCTTGCAGGCATTTCATCTGAAGGTCTTTAACACTAAAGGAGTGATTTGTCTTAATATTTCAGTTTCCAACACACATAATTTCAGCATCCTTCATCAGTTACCTAGCCGTGTTCACATGTTTCAAAGTGTCTTCTGTCTCACCCAAAGCTTTTCAAATGCTGCCAGAAAAGACAAAGTCCATCATGCCAGTGTTTGAAAAATGAGACCGACAAATTCACAAGAAAAAATAAAATTCCAGATTTGCTAAGAACCCAAATGCTGTGTCAGCCACTTAGCCCTTGAACTCTCTGTCATGTTTCTCCCTAGTTAACGTGATGGATCAGTTTACAAACTCCTGATTTCTCACCCATTCTTAAACTGGAACTATTTAGCCATTGGTGCTTTATTATATATGTTTTTTTTTCTTTTAAAAATACCAACAATGCAATTTTCTGCTTTCTGTTGACAGAAGAGATTGAGTTATTTCCCCACTGAAGTGATTTTGTTGACAGGATGGATTTAGGCTGTTGACAGAATTCATTCTGTCAGCATGGCAGACCTGAACTGTGATGAAACATGTCTTATTGGCAGGATGAATTGAAATTGTGGGGGACAAAATGCAAACAGTCTAATCCATTCTGCTGATAAAACACATTCATCAACTTGATCCATTTGCTTGACAAAACTTTTCTATTATTGTTTAAAAGTGAGAAATTGAGGATCATTTTTTAAATAAAAAGTACTGGATCGTATTGAGTTGATTTGAGGTTTCCGTATGGAAACGCCTTTTGAGATTCTCTAGTGAAAATGGATGTACCACTGTGCACCTAATTTTTAGGCCACCAAAAAGCATTTGTCCTCATTAAGCATTTGTCCCCACAGGGCCTTCTCTGTGGGTGCGCCTGCCCTTTGGAACCAGCTGCCGGTAGAGCTTAGGACTGCCCCTGACCTTCGCTCATTCCGCCGGGACCTGAAGACTTGGCTCTTTGAGCTTTCTGGCCTGGACTGAGAGTATTAATTGGGGTTTTAATAGGATTTTAATTGGGGTTTTATATTTATTCAAGGTCTAAATGTAATCATTTTAACTGTTCTTAATTTTTGTAATTGTTGTATTGTTATTTTAAAAACCTTGTGAACCGCCCTGAGTCCTACGGGAGAAGGGCGGTATATAAGTCTAATAAAGATAAAGATAAAGATTAATGTGATGTGCTCTTTATAGAGGAATCAATTTAACATTTAATACTGGGCACACAATTATGTAATAAGGTTATAGAGCCAGACTGCTAGTAAACAATTAGGCTATTGATTAATTGACCAGAATATGTAACAGTTGGTTCCTAAATCAAATCCTAAATATGGGAAATAATATAAATAATATTATGCAACAATATATATTTTCTAGAAGATGATTGACAGAAATAAATAAACAAACATGGATGGAACTAAATTGAAATACCGTAAGTGCCAAAGGTATACTAAAAAATTAAATACAGAAAACTAATTCACTAAATTATAAAACAGCTTTGTGAATCAAATATCTGATCATTGTGCACACACATGAATATACATGGTAGAAAGCTTCAGAAAGTCTCTTCCTTTTGTGCAAAAATTAAAGAGCTCCTTTTTTTCTGCTGGTGTTTCATTGACATTTACACATATATGCTGTGTGAATGGTCAAAATCACTGCCTGCTACCAAATAATTTGTTTCATTTCAAAGCTCTCAGATGATTAGATTTTTATTTGTGGAATGTCCACCAACTTGGCAAAATTCTGTGCAGTTTAATGGGTTAGGACAGGTGCTCATCAACCCATTAATCCATTGATCCATCAGTTGATCCATCAGTCATTCCATCCATCCATCCATCCATCCATCCATCCATCCATCCATCCATCCATCCAAGATTTAACTGCATTTGTTTTCTATCTGTATTGAAATAATATATTGTTCCATTATTGTCCCATTCTGTTACACAAAATATATGTGGGCTGATTTCAACCCAACACACGTTGAAGCATTACTCTTTCTATTTAGCTGATGTAAAAGTAGAATAGCTTTATTTCCCTACCACTGTGAACTCTCAAAAAGCTTATTTTATTCTTCACTCTCTTCAGCTTATGAAGTATAGTAAAGGAAAGCTCAAGTCAATCCATTTTTCCTCTCAAACTGCAGAGGTAGGTAATATTTTGATGATATTGTCATTTAAAATAATAGGGTAGGAAATCCCCTTCCACTTGGTCAACTGAATCAGGTGCCTCTGTGCCGGGGAACATAAAGAAATCAATATGTGAGTATTATAAGTCAAAATTATAATGCTGCTTCACTGTGTTTTTCTTTCAAGCAACTTGGGATCTGCCTTGAGAGATTAAACTCAGAGGGAGGAACGAAAGAAATCCAACCAAACAGTCTGTCAAAGACTCTTTTTCATGAATGAATATCTTAAGAAATATCTTTACAATACTGTGCTTTAAAAAAAAATCATTGATTTCCCCTTCCAAAATGATTTCCACTTCAAAAAAATAAAAAGCTCTTGATGCTTCAGAAGAGCTGTTTCTAAGGCACAAAATGTAAACCCTTTAAATCAATATAGCAAACTCACCACCTTTATTTCATTTGGAACAAGGATATAAATCTTAAATATAAACAATCACATCAGAATTACATTGATGTTTTCCACTTTCATTTTATCTCTCCTGTGTTTTCTCTATGAAGATAACCATCTGGAAGATAGCTTTTTTTTTCCTGAGGTGCCTTCAAACTGTCAAATTATTGCTAATAGTCTTCACTAGGCTCATTTTGGATGAACTCACCCGATTGCAGAGATTTAGGAGTTTATCTGCATGGGTTGTTTTTTGCAGCGTGAAGAGGTCCCTATAATAAATTCTTGAGAACATGGTTCTATAATGTAATCTCCATTTTATTGCCAGATTATGCTGAGGGAGGTTGAAAGCAGGGTAAGGTCTTCCAGCATGGAAAGTAGTGTTTTCTGTCTTATGCTATGAAAAGCTAGAAATCAGCAATCTTCCGAGTCCAATTGGCTTGCCCAAGACTGCTCTCTCTCCTGTGACTGGCTTCTTCACCAAAATGGCCATTTTCTCTCTAGCTATCAGAGGGAACAGATATCCCAACTTAAAATTCCACCTATTGGAATACTGATGGTTTAGTATTCTTACGGCTAGAATAGCCAACTGCATGCTTTTCAGTACTCTTAGTTCAAGATTAAAAGCTGCAGGGATTTCAAGTGTCTAACACAGGGGTCTTTAAACTTGGCCCTTTTATGACTTGTGGACTTCAACTCCCAGAATTCTTCAGCCAGTGTGCCTGGCTGAGGAATTCTGGGAGTTAAAGTCCACAAGTCATAAAAGGGCCGAGTTTGAAGACCCCTGGTCTAACACTATGTGACACTTGAGGCTCTGAATGGCTCATCCAGCAAAACACCAAAGCTGGAGAAGCCCAACATTAGACTGGGACTCCAGCTGCAGGTAGCATAGGGATTCGACCTACAAGGGATAGTAGCTGGATAGTATGAGAAAACCACTCAAATTTGATTCATAGATGGAAGTCCAGTAGTGTAGCAGAATGTAATCTGGATTCTCAGGAGGGAAGGAGTATATTCCAGAGAAGCAAGAAATAGCAAAGTTTATATAGTTTGTGCAGAGGAAGTAAGTTAAGACAGCTCCTCCCTAGGAATTCTGAGTAGATGTTTAATGGTGCGAGTAGTCTGTTTTAGTTTGACAAAATGTCTGTAGATGAGAACAATAAAGGAAACTGCAATCAAGGAACCTCAACATGCTTTCCTTTGGTTTTTGGAGCCTGACAAGGAGGGAGCTTACTAGACTGGTGAAGGAGGAATTGGGCAATGAGAAGATGGAAGATGAAGTAGAGAGAAGATCCTGAGATGAGTGTCTCACCATGGAAGTGGGATAAGATAGCTTGTATTATTCAAAGAGCAGTTGAAAAAAAACCCAGTTATTTTTTTCAGTGGAAATTTGAAATCATCCAGATCACAAGATCCATATTATTATAGCATAAATTAGTGGTTCTCAAGCTTTTCTTCACCATGGATCCCCTTTCAATACCTTTTATGACCACAGACTGACCCCTCCAAGACTCAAGATTTAAAATCATAACATTTCTTGAAGCCTTCGTGGACCCCCTATGATAACATCATGGCCTGCCGCAAACCACTGGTTGAGAACTATTGGCATAAATAATAATAAAAAAGAATACCTCATAACAAATTTCTTCACTGACCTCAGACTTGCTCCCTCCCTGACAACTTTTAGGAAACAAAACAGAGACAGGATAAGCTGGGTTTTGTTTTCCCCAGGCCGTGCCTGAATAAATCACTCTAAGCCTCTTGGCTGAAGAATAGTACATAAATGCAGCATCTTCATTTTTAAAATAATAAATTATTTTCTTTTTAATTTATCCCAGCTTTTAAATACAACTGAGTTCAGTTTATTATATACTCTTAGACCTAATGTTCAGATTATATCTTTGATCTATTTTTCTTAAAGCTCTCTTGCCTCCTAAGATCATGTGACACCCACAAGCACATATTTTTAAAAGGGTTGTCTACTCCAAGAATTCACTGAGTTGAAAAGTACCTTAATTTGCTAAAAGGCATGACTCCTAGAGTTTGATCATTCTTGCTTGGCATTCCCCCCCTCCCCCAATAACTGTCACCGCAAGACCTTTGCCAAAGAATCCTTCTGAGCTAATGTGGTGATCACAGGTTTTGCCGATCTGTTTGTCACCATTCGTGATGACATCAGAAGAAACAGCAAAAGAAAAATGCTTTCAAAGATTGGAGGATAGGAAGCATAATTTCTCTGTGCTTTTGGCGTGCTGATGGCTTCTTGTTTCCAAACACGGTACTTTTTTTTTTCAGGAAGCCATTGCTAATTTTTTAAAAGTTGTCATGATGTTCTTTTTATTTCTTGCCTGGTATATAGGACTAGGAGTCCATCTATAAAAGGTGCTGAAAAAGCTTATTATCATTATTAATCTTTAGCTCTCTGGAGCACACTACTTTCCAGTGGAACCATTCCAATTTCTTCCACTTCCATTTGGCCTCTTTTTTTGTGAATATTTATTTCATTCACATTGTTAAAATAAAAAGGTAAAGGTTCCCCCGCACATGCGTGCTAGTAGTTTCCAACTCTAGGGGCCGGTGCTCATCTCCGTTTCAAAGCCGAAGAGCCAGCGCTTGTCCGAGGACGTCTCTGTGGTCATGTGGCCGGCATGACTAGATGCCAAAGGCGCACGGAGCGCTGTTACCTTCCCACCGTAGTGGTCCCTATATTACTACTTGCATTTTTACGTGCTTTTGAACTGCTAGGGTGGCAGAAGCTGGGACGAGTAACAGGCGCTCACTCTGCTACGCGGCACTCGGGATTCGACCCGCCAAACTGCCGACCTTCTGATCGACAAGCTCAGCGTCCTAACCCACTGAGCCACCGCGTCCCTATAGTGTTAAAAATACAAACTCCAAAAAAAGGAGAAAAAGAGATCACTAAAACTAAATAAAACATCAAAATATCAGCATTGAAAAAAAACACATACACATAGATTGTACTATTATTCTTGAAATATATTCATCAGTATTTAACTGGGGGGGGGAGAGAAAGAGAATGTATGTGTATGTAGGTTTTTTTCTCTATATCATTTGTCTACTTTTGGATCCTAATCTAAGCTGCAGTTTTTTAAACTTTTTTTTAAGAATAAGCACATCCTGTGACTTTCTCTAGATCACTTTGTTACATGCTCTGCTAAATAAACCTCCCCACTCCTCTTTACAACAACATTTAAAAGTTCCTGGTACAACTCCGCATTGAATTTTATTTGTTTTTCTTCTTAGGGACTTGCCTGATATGGCTCATTATTCTTTGTTACTGAGGTAGCAACGGTCACTTTTTATTGAAGTTTATTCCCTTCGGTAGAGCTAGTTGATGACCTCGCAATTTTATGCTCCTTTTGTCTGTGTTCATGTGGTTTAAAATAAAGCAAGTTCTTCACTCAGTTTTAGTTGAGGGAAACGGAACTCCGGTTGCACAATGCCTACTTCTCTAAGCATTTTTTCCCCTCATTTTTGTTATCACTGAAAAAAAAAACCCTAATATTTTTTCTTTTGCATATGCTGCACTACACAGGAATGAAAAAAGCAAAGTGGATAATGGAATATTTGGTCTCTATAACTGTTTTATTCCCTATCGTTTTTAATCTGACTGGTAATAATATGAGAGAGATTTATTGTTATGTATCAGCAGAAGTGAAAGAATATGTTCCCACAGAGCTGCATTTAAGATTTTCTTTTGGCTATGCTATCACTCCAAAGTTTTTGACTTATTTTCTATTTCAGTTATTGGCATAAACTTCCTCACTATAATCTGAAGATAATTGATCATAATGGAATTAAAACCTGGCAATAGCCTTCATCATCTTTTCAACACACTTCCCTCAGTGCCTGGCCATTTTTTAGATCTTGAGTGATTGATGTGCTCTAGCAACTTGGAAGCATCTCTCTTTTCAACATTTGGAGGAGAATGCTTCTCCATTTTCACTAACCAATTCACTGATAGTTAATTAGATTCTATAATTAAATTGCTGGCCAAAGCTGGCAGATTATCAGCCTAAGAAAGCCATCTCAAAGGTGCTTCTTCAAAGGTTAATTGGACTTTGTTTTTCCTTGAAGACATTTTGTTTCTCATCCAAGAAACTTCTTCAGAACTCAAGAAGCTTCTTGGACAAGAAGCAAAATGTCTTCAGGGAAAAACAGAGTCCAGTTACCTTTTGAAAAAGCACCTTGGGGACAACCATGACCTGGATGACTGAGAATCTCCATAGACACCCTGAGAAAACATGTTCACTTAAATGTAGTTGGATGTTGACCTTTCTGGGTAAACTAGGTAAGAATCATGATCAAATGAGTAAATTCCATTTTATTGTAAAGCTACATCGACAGAATTCTCTAGGTAAAATTCTCCCCCTATTTCTTTTAAAGCCTCAGAGCCTCAGGAGGGCCTCTTTTGAGTCTCTTGCCCCACTTGCTATCAATCTGGAGGCAATGCTTCCTATTACCTTGTCAGTTCCTTTGGAAGCCTGTCTTTGCCCATTCTCACAAGGTTTTTCCCCACATCCCATTACATTGGAGCACCACGTAGAAAACCTGAAGAGTTCTAATTTGTAAGAGCAAGGTGAACTTACATACCACAAGACACAGTACAGAAAGCTTATTAGCTTCATATTTTGTTTATGATTTTTCTGGAAGCAACTAGTCTCGGAAACTAGAGGCTGGACCAAGATTATTTGCTGCCTAATTAATTCACTAAAGTTCTGATTTTTAAGGCACTAAAAGTTCAGGAGCTAGTGATGAAAATGCAGAGAAATATAACTTAGAAAGTGATATCTGCAACATGCATACTTTAAATGATTTTTATATAGCAAAAACTGTTGGTCCATAAATTTTAATCTAACTTTATCCATATTAGTGCATTGACTAGGCCATTTTCCCCTCTGTTTCTCTCCCTTTCATAACCCATCAATTTTAACAACTGGAAATGCCATTAATCATGAGAAAGGGGAGCTGAAGAGAAAATGTTAACCTGTCCATCAATATGTAGAACTGTCAATCAAAGAGGAAAGACTTTTTTTTTGGTCAAAACTCAATTCCACTAACATGCAAATTACTTACAACAAGCTAAGTTTTCTTATTGCCCTTATTAATTACACTGGTGGCCTGGTCTAGACTCTGCTAACTCTAGGGTCATTTGTATTCCACAGTGCGTGTCTCAGGATGAAACAGAGCAAAGCAGAAACAAGAGAAGGGAAGGAGATAATGAGCAACCCAGCAGCCTTTCAAAGACCTCACTCCCATGGGCTCCCACATCCTTTCTCAGTAACTATGCAATTAACTCACGTCACTGCTGTACATGTAAGCTATCCTTTACCCCTGTAGAAGCTGAGAAAGAAAGGCAAAGAAAATGGGACATCATTGTTTTTTGAGGTTCTCTTGCTAAAGAATAAAGGCTGATTTAGAAATAGACGGTTCATTCAACGTATGTAGAATGATAAAAACAAGTATAATACATTTGATTGATTGATTTTTTCCCCCCGCTTTTAAGTTACACATTTTAACCTTTTTTAATTTGTTCCACTATTTGGAACAAATATTGTTTGTTCCAGCAGTATTGGAAATATATCCAGTGTTTCAATAGTTGAAGGGCTGCCACAAAGAAGAGGGGGTCAACCCATTTTCCAAATGGCAAGACTTGTGGACTTCAACTCCCAAAGCTGGATGAGGAATTCTGGGAGGTTGAAGTCCACAAGTCTTAAAGTTGCCAGGGTTGGAGACCCGTGGTTTAGACTGAAGAGCCTCAGTACCTAATGAATTATCTTTCTCTCAGTATCCAATTGGCTAGTCATTTATTTAGTGGGACAGTTTCTCTAATCCTCACTTACTCTAGCTTATCTCTTAGTATTTAATGATTTGGTTATTCCTGTCTGAAATAATGCAGTTATTAAAATTCAGTATAGATCATATTCATTCATTCACTCACTCATTCATTCATTCATTCATTCATTCATTCATTCATTCATTCATTCATTCATTCATTCATTTTATATGCCATTCCATTTGTACAAACCCTTAGCTGCTTACAAAATATCAATACAGTAGGATTAAAATAAAAATGCTATTAGTACAACTGTACTATAACCAAATGTACCACTTTTTAGGGGCTGTGTAATATTTATCAGCCTTTTAAAAAAGGCCGGGTCAGGAAATGGATTTCACAAGAATGAATCAGCTCTAATTTTTTAGATAACAGAATCTTGAAAATCTGGACAGCGTTCTCTCTCCTTCTCTCTTATAACCTTCTCAGTTACTTTCTAATGCTTTCTTTCTGTTGTGGACCTTGGTTGTTTGCTGGCAGACATTCCACTACCCAACTAGGTAACATCATCAGTGCCATAGAAGAGAATAGAAGCATTCTCTTCTATTAAATCAGGTTTTTCTAACTGCCATTGCATAGCTCCTCTGAGGTCATCACTGCAGTTCCTCAGTGCCTGGCTAGAGAACCTTGCTTTTATGGCTGTCTGAAAATGCAGTGGGGAGTGTCTGGATATCTGGAGGTTAAAATATTAATGTGGCAAGCAGCTCTACTCCACAGTGTTTGGGATTTACAGGTCTTGAGCAGATATATCTGCACAAATGCTGATTTATTGCAACTTAAATTTGCTCTACCTTGCATCCCATTATTCCCACTCTGGTATGAGCTTTGCTGTTTATATCAATAAATGTGGCATTTTCCAAACAAAGGAAAGGAGATTTTCAATAGGTTCCAGGAATCCCAAGATTTGTAGAGTACAACAGCCATAAATCCTGGTGAAAAGAGAGTGGCCTCATAATACTAATGGGCGTTTGGGAAGAGAGAGGAACAGAAAGAAAATGAAAAGTATACAGGAGACAGAGTAAAATATTCCAAAAAGATATTTCCATTTGTGGGAATGAAGCACCTTTCTCTGAAGCATTAAAGCAGCTGTGTTCTGTGAGAAGTTGTGTCATGGTTGCATCTCACCTATTTAAGCTTCCTGAGTTGACAGGCTGACATTAGCACTGGCAGGGGTGGGGTGGGGAGTGGCAAAAATTGGAATGTAAGGAAGAGGGGTGGACGGAAGCCCAACAGAACCAGTGATGGGATTCAGCCAGTTCGCACCACTTCAGCAGAACCGGTAGCTAATTTTTGGGCGCCCAGGCCCAGAATAGACTTCTGGAAGTGGCAGAATTGTCTACAGCCAGCCAGAGTCAACTAAAGATATGCAGAACTGGGAACCGAGCACCTGTTTCCTAAACAATATACAAGCCCCTGACTGAACATTTGCAGATAACGGGGAATGGGCCGGGGGCAGGGGAATGGGAGGGGGAACTTTTGTTTGTGTTGTTTGCACAGGAAAACCTCAGTTTCAGCTTATGCTACTTCTGTAGCCATTTAAGTTTCAGTAAAGTATGCTCTTGGCAAAACAAATGGCCAGCAGTCTTTCTTTGCTAGATGACTAAGTGGGACAGCTGACAGGTTGCTGTCCCAAAGCATCTGTGGATGGACAGATACAGATTGTCCTTGACTTACAACAGTTTGTTTACACCATTCAGAGTTACAACAGCACTGAACAAAGTGATTTTACGTCCATTTTTCACACTCAAGACCATTGCTGCATCCTCATGGTCGCGGGATCAAAATTCAGATGCTTGGAAATTGGTTCATATTTATGACGGTTGGAGTGTCCCAGGGTCATGTGATCACCTTTTGTGACCTTCTGACAAACAAAGTCAATGGGGAAGCCGGATTCACTTAACAATCCTGTTACTAACTTAACAAGTGCAGTGATTCACTTAATAACTTGCTTAGCAAATAGACTTAGCAACATACATTTTAAGCTTGATTGTGGGCATAAGTCGAGGATTATCTATAATGCTTTTGCCCGGATTGCTGCTGAGGCAAAAACAGGGCATGCCTGGGGAGAGAAATAGGGGTCGTTTTGTGGCAACTATGAGAGCCTACGAAAGGTGCTTGGTTTTGACTAACACACTTTGTGAAGCACTCCAGCATATATATATATTTTTGCTCAGTAGTTTCAGCCTAAGAACAAGGAAAATAAATAGGCCAAAGTCAATATACTTTGGGATAGATTCTAAGTGCAACATTTTAAGGACAATGAGACAGAAAAGACCTTCACTCCCCATTTTGGCAAGACCTGGTGTCAAGTGCCTGCAATTTGCTTGAGATGAATGATAGTTTAAGAGTTGGAACAACCATTGCTACAGGCTGATATATTAATGACCAATGTACTCGACCATTCCCTCCATCTGTTACAGTAAAGGAGAAGTCTTAGCTGGTGATAGATGAGCACATATTGGCCAAAGCAATTGGAAAGCCCCAAGGATCCACTGTATTTGGTGACCTTGATAATGGGAAATCTGAATGAGAGGAAAATCCATTAACAAGATGTGGTCTATAACAGTCCACGGTGAGGGTTCTACAAGATGGCTAGCTGCCAAGAGCACACTAAAAGTCATTCGCTTAATGAAAAGCTTGTTGCTTAGTTGTTTGTTCGCTAGAACAGAACTTAGTAAATAATAATAATAGAAAAGATTCTAGGGAATTGAATGTTCTTTTTCTAGCTAGTTAAGGCAAAGCCTCTCGCAGGTTCCAAGGATACTTAGACAGGATATATTGCTGACAGATTCCAGCAGTTGCGTTTGGTTTTTCAGGCTGCTCTGCAGTGCCAGAGAGATTCGATTTGTACATTGGATAAAGCTGTGGCTTATGAAAATGTTGTGACTCAATCCCAGTTTGATAGATTTACAGAATGCTAGGGTGTAAACATGTACGTTTAATGTCTTGGAGGGTGTTGATTGTTGCTATGGGTGGCACAATATTGCAAAGAGAGTTGGGGAAGATTTGATTGATTGTCTTGGGGGCAGACTTGTAGGGAGAGGTAATTATTAATTTATAAGGTAGATCTAGTCTGCAAACAGGAAGGAAGGAAGGAAGGAAGGAAGGAAGGAAGGAAGGAAGGAAGGAAGGAAGGAAGGAAGGAAGGAAGGGTTAGGGAATAGGGGTAATGGAATGTACAGGAGTCAAGAGCTAGGGGAAGGAAGGATAGAAAACCTGGGTCACAACAGCCCTAGGGACTACTGTCACCCCACCTCTGTCATAAATTTTGGTTTATTAAGTTATAATGATTTGCTCCAGCACTAAGCCAAAACGAAATGATCAGCATTAAGGCTTAAGGTGATGTATGAACTCAGACCAGCAGCCCCGGGTTTCAAGGAAGCTTTCGTAATAAACTTTAAAGGAATACCTTCTATGTTTCCCTGAGAAGAGATAGATAATTTGCAAAGCCAGATATATTGCTGCTGTTATTGTTATTTTAGTTTTTGTTTGTGTTGCCATCCCATCTGGATCTCTTGATCCTTGTCCTTGTTCGATTTATATTAGGAGGAAATTTTTCTAGGGTAGCTGGATTCCTTCCAGTGCAAATATTCATTTTAGGAGAGAGATTTTTACCCTAGATTATCACAGGAAAGGAAAGAATAAACTCTCCATCCTGTGTTAGCTTCGGCCTTGAACATTATTATCACATTCAGCTGATGATATTTACATTTTTACTCATGTGCATGTTGAATGCAAAGGTGCATTTTAACTTAATCTTTTTGGAGAACTGCAACCAACTAGAAAGCATGTTCATAATTCAAAAGAAACGGTTTGTTTTATGAGCTCTTAAATGGAAGGAGGAGGGGAAGCAAAAATTAACATATACTTCAAATAGTTTCAGATTTTTTAAGAACAACCTTCCCCTATGCTTGAAGAAAAAGGCTTTCGATTAGTGCGTGCTACCTGCTCCATCTAATATATGCTGGTGAAACTTGGACACTAACCTCACAATCAACACAAAAGTTACGAATGGCACAAAAAGTCATGGAAAGATACATGCTCGGCATCACAAGACAAGATATAAAGACTGCACATGGATTAGAGAACAAACAAAAGTATACAATATCATCAAGAGAGTAAAAGAATGGAAATGGAAATGGGCTGGTCACATAGCCAGAAGAACTGTTGGCAGGTGGACCAAGGCAGTCATAGAAGGGATCCCATTGGATAAAAGCAGCCACAAAACGAAATTATTTAGTTATCATAGGAAAGGGGGAAAAGTCTTATTCTGTGTTAAATATAAGGAAGAGACTGATCAGTAAGGCAAGATATAGGAAAAAAACTATATTATGACCACTTAAAGATCGTCTCTCCCTATTAAACGCACTGTATTCTACCGTAATCTGAATGCCGTTGAACTGAAAAGGGGAAAAGCAAGAGTTTAATTATTTAAGAGGAGCATATTCATTGTTGACATTTTACAATTGTGCCTATAGCTCAGCATAGTTGGTCTCCCTTATTTAACAGTGTTGACAGCTTAAAGAAACTCAATTTATTTTCTCTGAAGGCCCGGAAGACATTTGCAGACTGCAAAGCAGATAGAGGTTAAATGTGTTGGAATGTAATTATTTGGGGCTCATAGCATCAGCACATTTATAAAAACGGTCATTTATTTCCCCTTATAAAACATACTATCCACCTTGCTGTGCACTTTTAATGTTTCTAAGGCCACTCATACACAAATCGGATGATTCTTTGCTTTGTCTTTTTTTTTCTCCTTAGCTAAGGGATATGCTGAAGTTAGATGTCTTCTAAATTGCCAAGCCTCATGTTCCTTGAACATGTAGCAGAAACAGAACTTTGAACTTCCCTTGATAGGGAACAACCCCAACAGCCTTTCCCAGCTTTGATGTCCTCCAGATATTTGCTTGTCAGTTCCCAAAATTTCACCCCATCATGGCCATAAATGGAGAATTGAAAGCGCTAAAATGGCAGAAAGTTGTCTCAGGATCCAATCTGGGTCAGTCACCAGGACCAGAGGTTTAATCTTCTAAGCTCTCAGATCCATGCTGAAGCCCATCCTCAGGGAACTATTCTGTCGCCATGTGACAAATTACAGTGAGAAAGAAGTTCCCAAGTCCAAAAGCTTGGAAGACTAAACCTCTGGTTCTGGTGAACCAGATAGGATCCTGCAACATTTTCCTGGGACATGTTACAATGGTGGGATTCAGCCAGTTCGCATCACTTTGGCAGAACCGGTAGCTAATTTATTGTTGCCCAGGCCCAGAATGGACTTCCAGAAGTGGCATCCACACAGAGTACCAGTTGTTCACATAATTGAATCCCACCACTGGACACATATATTTGCCTTCATTCATAAGGTTGTCTCAATTCATAAGTAACTGGACTCTGCAAAATTCTAAAATAAATGCACTCCTTGTTGTGCAACCATTTATTAGGATTTTACTAGCAGGAAATAGTGAAGATGTTAGCCAGTAGAACTGGCTGACTTTGGAAAAATTAGATATGCTACATCTCTATATGTAAAGAGATCCGAAGCAGTGGCACAGAAAGAAGTTGCACAAACTTTCATCCGAGCAACTCAGGCCTCTATAAATTTGCACAGCTCTCTCTCGCTCTCTCCAATTAATTTCCTGCATTTTAACATTCATATCCCAGTTTTTGGAGCAGTTTTTCCTTCCTCTCATTGCCATTTGCTCTGTCACAAGATAACTGTGATGATGTCTTGTCTTGGATTAAGTCTTAATCCCAGGTACATAAAATATAATATCTGCCCATATTTTCATGATGTACATAATTCAGTTCTAACTTAATCTAGTGTACAGATATTTAGTGCCATGATTTCTGCTTATTTCAGATAATTCCCACTTTTTTGAGTCTTTGTCCGTTTTATATGAGGATAGAAATGACAAACAGATACATGGATCAGATCAGCTCCACAAAACTCTATGGTTCTGACTTCCAGCTTGCCATCATGGCCGCCATGGCTGCTGGAAGGTGAGCTCCATCTTCCACGTTCAGTTTTGTTCTGCTGTGGAACCCTGGAAAGGGACAAAAGTCACCCTGTAGGGGTGATGAGCAAGGAGGGGACCCCCACCTGATCCAAACCAGCAGAGGAAAGACCGGCCATAGTAATATGGCCCATCACTAGGCTGCAGACAGCCAAAGTCAAACTCACCACCAAGCACTTCGAAAGCAACGCGGATGAAACTGGGTGAGATCTGATCTTCTCTTTATCCTAAGTATTTTCTCTTCCTGTAAAGCTGCCCAAATTATCTTTCCCCCTGTGAGGAGAGAGGGAAGGGAATTTCTATCCCACCCTCTAAGAATAGCGCCGACTGACTACCCAGGGGAATTAAAGCACTAAAAGAATAATTTTAATTTAATTGGATTTATATGTTCCTGAAATGTGGGGACCAAAAATTTTCTTATTTTTATTGGAGATTTTTGCTTCTATCTACAAAAAAGAAATAAAATTGGAAAAAGGATTACAAAAATTTTGGACTTAAAAAACTTTAAATGGCTTTGGTGACATCTTGTGGTGATGTTTGGTATTACAACTTGTAATTTCCTAAAAGAGACTTGGCTCAAAGCCCAGTCTTTAGATGGATTGTTTATGAAGATTGAATGTAAAAAGTAATTACGATATGTATAAGCTAAAATTTATTGATAAATGTAATAATGATGTTTTTACTGAGTTAATATAATAAGAACTGTATTAGCTTAAATACGAGACAGTAGAAGTTAAGGGAAAAAGAGAGGAAATATTTGATGTTGTAACTTGAGATTTGTACTAAAGATTTTTATATGTTATCGAACTATTGATTAACCCAGCCATCACGTTGCTTTTTAAATACTTAACTGTAAAATTGGAAAATTAATAAAATATTATGAAAAAAACCTCTACAGTTCTATTTGATTTGAGTCTGAAAATTCTTTGTAAAGCAGGCTAGGATAATCTACCTGAAGACTGAGAGGAAGTTAGTAAAGAAGTTAGTGTCTCTTCTGAGCTAACAATTGGGGTTAAGTGGGGGGAGGGAGAGGGGACAGAGCAATCTGCCACAGTTGTCTTAGAATGTAATTATACCCATTGATCATTTTTATGATGATAACATAAACATACAATCAGCTATAACAGAGAAAGGCAGTTACAACAATATAAAGAAGAGGTCGATCATACACTCTGCATGACATCTTTATTAATGCTACAGGCTAATGTTGCCACTGGGAAATATGATGTCCATAAGTTATTTTGGGGGGAAAAACTGCACATGAGGCCAACATATTTCCATAGTGGATGTATTTTTTATGAGTAAACATAATTATATTGAGCAGTTACACAAACAGGAAGATAAGGGAGCAGAGAATGTTATTACAACATTCAACAGGGATGTTCTACCCTCTTACAAGGTTAATTCTGTGAAGTTACTCTGAAGCCATGCTTGTTTTTCCTTTGCTAAAGATTCTCTTTCCCAGCTTTGATGCTCTTCCAATGTTTTGTCTTTAGCTCCTAACATTTCACACCCATCATGGTCACTATTGAATTGAAAGTGCTAAAATTGGAGAGATGCTTGCTGATGGGTAACAGGCTTTTCATCAGGGGACGAGAGTGATGTAAATAGCATCATGAAGTTGTGATGTAGGCCTCGCCCTTTTCTGCAAGCACCACATCATTGCATCCATGCCTGAAAGGGGTGGAATTCATGGCACAAGGCTGCTGCTTTCATTCTAATAAAAGAGTTGAATTTCTGAAATGGGAAGGTCTCAACTCTTTAAGAGCAGCTGTCAATTGGGAGGAAGCAGAAATTGTTTCTGTTCCATTCACACAATATCCTTTGTTTCTTAGAAATCAGAAAAGTTGGCTTGACCATACGTCAGTTTATTTTTCCTCTTTAACTTTTATTAAGTTTTTATTAAGACTTTTTTTCTGGAAAATATGATTGAGTGATCCATCTTTCCATTTTCCTCCCTAGATCAGGGATTATGACAGCTGTTCTTGTGCACCTCAGTTTTAACAGGAATCAGTTGGAGAACTGGGTGTATTTTCTATAAAACAATATAAGACAACATTATTAATATTGACATTATGATTAGCAATGAAAGTTTGGGACAAGCTTTGAGAATAATAACATTATAATGTATGTATGTGCAATATCAAGGAAAGTCTCTAAAGATTCTGGTGATTGCTTTGTGGACTAAATATTGACAGCCACAAATTACTACTTTTTATCATTTGATCGTTTATTCCTTGCCCTACATCTCCTTTATATATTGGGCAGAGTATCAAATCATCATTTTAGCATTTGAATGAAGAATGCCAAACAAAGAAGAATTTTATTAGTTTCTTCAGCTTAATGTCTGGTCCTCTAATCCTAGATTTGATGATCTGTGCACAAATAAACATGGGTAGACAGGACTAAGGTGACTTTCCCAGTCACTTTGACCTCCTTAGGAAGAAAACAGTGACAAATCAAAATTGTTTTAAAAAAAGAAACAATCGGTGGTATCATGAGGGACCCTTGGTGCCCTCTGTGCTTGCATGTTTTCTTGCAGACATTTCATTACCCAAACCAGGGAACATCATCCATGTTAGTAAGGAGTTGGGTTTGGTCTCAGTTTAATATTCTAGCATCTTGCCCTGTCAGTGTTGGTGGGGGTGTTCTTACAGATTCTTTGGCTGGGCTGTTTGCTGTTGGCTTCTTTGGCAGTTTCTTGATTGGAGTATTGTTTATTCGATTGTTGGACTGATGTTAACCTTGGAGTAAATCTATGCTGATCTGGGTACTGACCCTGGTGGAGAGTTGCTTTTTTTAATTCCATTTTTCGTTAGTTGATTGTTTCTTTTGCATAGTCTATAGATATTAAAATGTCTTCTCTCGGATAGGAGAGAATAAGACTAGTCTCTTTCACAGAGAAGTTCGTAAACTAGGTTCAAATACATTTAAATGATATTAAGCAGTGTTTTGCAATTCTATTTAGAATTAACTGCCATTGAATATGGGGGTGGGGGTGGCTTATACCTAAAGAGGTATCCATAGCATGGCACATTGATTTCAAATAAAAGCTCTATTTTAATGCATTGATGTTATAATCATTTAGTCGTGTCCGATTCTTGGCGACTATATAGGCAAGTGCTCTCCATGCTACCCAGTCAAGCACAGCTTCTTTCAATTGTTGGATGTTCAACTCTCTATCAGATTTGATGTTACCAAGACAGCGAATTCTTTGCTTGCCCCTTTTTCTTAATCCACTAACCGTTCCTACATCACTGACTTTTCCAATGAATTTGCATGCACGACATGGCCAAAGTAAATCAGATGTAGTCTTATGATTTTAGCTTCTGGTGATGTGTCTGGTTTTAATGTGTGTTTTTTTAAAAAAAACTGATTATCCAATAAATTTTAAGAACTGCAAGTTTTCTAAATTACCTTTCTTGGGTTTAAATTGTTTAATACTGCTGGTTTTATGATTACCCAGTGACCTCATTATGCCACTCTGAAAATATTTGTATTGGATGTTGATCTGGAAGGCAGTAGGATATATGCTAAGGCTGAGCACATAAGTTTCCCCAAATTTCTTAACCTGGTATAGACACCTTCACAGCCAAATGAAACCCAAAGTATGGCTTAAGTATGGTTGTTGATGATTTCCCATCTCTAATTTGAAAAGCAACCCAGTTTCTAGTCCATTTGGCATCTCTTTGGGAGGAGGAAAAGAACTTCCTCTTGGCTTTGATCTTAAGTATGAAATTGCCTTCAACTAATCCTGGTGTAGTTATACCATGTTGAACAGCTTACCTATGGATACCTTATTGGGCTTCCAAAGCTGCATGAAGATCTGGTTGTTTGAGACATCTTTGGGGGATGTGAATGTTTGGCTTATTAAACTTAATTAGACAATGATTGGAAGAATGCAACATTTGCAACCCTCTGGTTGCCATTCTGTAAGCTGTTTTGAGCCTATGGGAATAAGCAATATAGAAGCTCTAGTAAATGAATAAATGAAAGAGGAATACAAATATGACAACTGAGAGTTTCTCTATTATAGTACTAGGATAATACATTCTCTTGGGCAAAGCTTTAAGATTCTCAGAGTTTTTGATATGGTATGAGAGATTTATCTAAATAAATATTATCACCTGTCATTTGCTTATAATTAGTGGATCCAGAAGAGCAAAGAAGATTTTGAGAAGAAGAACCTGGGCAAGAAGCCAGTTGAAAGGAAAACTAGACAAGCAATATTTCAAGGCAAGCATCTTCATGCATTTCTTCAACTTGGCCTGAGTCTACAAATAATAATTTTAATGCAACAAATCCTACAAGCTCAGTCCAACACAAGCAGGCCCTAATAATAATCATAAATTATAAGTGGCTCCATGGTGAATAGTCATTTTGTAAATGCTCCTAGGAAGGTAATTTAGAAAACTTCCAGTTCTTAAAATTTATTGGATAATCAGTAATAATGTAAGATATTATTTATCAAACTGCATTGGTGGCCCAAGCTTTTTTATCCTCAAATGACTATTTATAAAATATTGGGATCAAACCAGGTTAATTGAGCTTAGATTCTTCTTGAAATAAATGGTTAGTTATGGCAGGTATAGGGACATGGTGGCTCAGTGGGTTAGGACACTGAGCTTGTTGATCAGAAGGTTGGCAATTTGGTGGGTCGAATCCTGAGTGCCGTGTAACAGAGTGAGCGCCTGTTACTCGTCCCAGCTTTTGCCAACCTAGCAGTTCGAAAGCACGTAAAAATGCAAGTAGAAAAATAGGGACCACCATGGTGGGAAGGTAACAGAAGGTAAATAGAATGTTTGTACATGAGGAAGTCAAGCTGATATTGTATTACCTTAGCTGGATAAATAAAGCTGAGGTTGCAGGTTGTTCACTATTTCTACAAGCACAATAACAAGACAGGTTAAAAAAATGCATGGAAAATACATTTGCTAATGGGAATGTAAGTTGCTAGCTACATCAAACTACAGCAGATATTCTCTGACCTTGGTTTTGGATAGCAGTCTTTTTTGCATTGCAGCCTCCAGTACATTGCCTCTGGGAGAAAATTAGAACGGGCAAATGAAGTCATAAATGAGATTCTAGCAGATAAGGAAATGGTTTCAGGATTAGGTAAAGGTTCCCACGCACATGCATGCTAGTCATTTCCAACTCTAGGGGCCGGTGCTCATCTCCGTTTCAAAGCTGAAGAGCCAGCACTTGTCCGAGGACGTCTCCATGGTCATGTGGCCGGCATGACTAGACGCCAAAGGCGCACGGAACGCTGTTACCTTCCCACCGTAGTGGTCCCTATTTTTCTACTTGCATTTTTACGTGCTTTTGAACTGCTAGGTTGGCAGAAGCTGGGACGAGTAACAGGTGATCACTCTGTTATGCAGCACTTGGGATTCGACCCACCAAACTGTGAAAAGGAAAACCATGTTGGGTGCAAATGTATACAGTGATGCGAAACAAAAAGCAGATTAACATCATGATAAAATCACAGTTATTCCTCCTGGGTCTTATGGACAAGGAATTAGAAAAGAAATATGGAAAATTAATATTGTATAGGGTAATTGCAGAAAGATAATTGTATGCAAACTGTTGGAAAAACATTGTAATACCATCAGTGAAAGACTGGATTGTAAAATTAATAGAACTTGCAAAAATCGTGAAGCTGATCAATTTGGTCAGAGAAAAAAACAAGCTTTTTAAAAAAATATAAATACTGGAAACCTTATATGGACTTTTTGCTGAAAGAAGAAAAGAACACATCCAACTTTGCAGCTACTAAGATTGTTGGACGAGCAAGAACCAAAAATACAGCCAGGGAAGTCTGGGAAACAGGCCCCTTGTCAGTCAACAGGAGTGGTGATTTACCACCATCCCATCAAGTACTTAGAAGGTGAAAGCTGGGCAGCATGAGCAAATGGCAGCCAATGACTTAAAAGCCAGCTATCAACACATCCCAGTCAGCATCTAAAAAGCCACAAACAAGAGGCATCATATAAATACCGCCCACAGAATAGTGCACACCCTGCTAGAGAGAAGTTCCCTGAAGATGGGTTCCAGCATGAGTCCAAAAGCTCGGAGGACTAAGATTTTGGTCCCAGTAACTGACTCAGATTGGATCCTGCAGCATTATCCTGGGGCACATATATTTGCCTTCATTTGTGAGAAAAGATTGAATTGATTATTCGTGTATGATATTGAAAAGCTGGAAGACAAGTGGGGGACTTTTTTTTGAATATGGCTTCTTTTTTTTGAAAGAAATATTAATTTCATGTTGCAAACCAGAGGGTAAATGTTGCTTTAGTTCAGGATAAATTCATAGCAACAATTATCTTTACTTTCGAAGCATCTGTAGCTGTGCAAAAAGTGCTTTTATGCATCATCTTTGCACTGAGTTTGTGTTGAGTTTCCTTCAATTTCCATGAAAACAATTCCACAATCTTTGGTATTTCCTTAGGCCTAATGCTTTCTTTGTAAATGTAGCTATTCCCTAACTAAAAGCTGCTTTTAAACTGAAAAAAAATTCACTGATTTATTCTAAATATAGAAATATGTTCATCTTTGGTAGCTGATATACTTAATTTGTTGGGTGCCACAGGGACATCATGTTTTGCACCATTTTTTTTCTTTGCTAATTTATATTTTAATTAAGCAACCCCTATCGGAAGAAAGTCAGCAACAACCCAGTTCTTCCAACACACAATAGTTTTTCATGATCTGAATTTTCCTGTTGGGATCCTACTAATGGAAAGAACATTTGCTCTATAGAATATGATATTGCCACTGATCTGTAATATAGCAGGTTTTCAATGACTGAAAAATGATGCTGCTTAATTCTACCATTTGGAAAGAAAGAAAAAGTTACACATGATAATGTTCTTCAGGAAACAATTCTGGAACAAAAATGAGTTTTTGACACATTGGCTCTCAGTACAGCCTAGAGCTTAGTTTTTCTATACCAGTGCTGTGTAATTCATTGCCCTAATTCCCGGCCATTTTGGCTGAACTGATTGTTCTGATGTAGACAGACTGCTTCATTCCCCCCTCTAGTCACTGTCATGCATGATATATCCACTCAGATTTAGCAATGAGACAATCCCACTCAATAAATAAAGCTAATTCAGAGTAAAGGTTCCCTGTGTTATTGTATAGGAACAAAGGCTATTCCTTTCATGATGTCAATACCACTGGGATTCTGGAAAACAACCCGACAAACAGACTATGATCACACTGCAGGTGGCTAGGGAAGCACTATCATAGCTCCATCATAGCTATTTTACACCATTAATACAGCAAAACCTTTTGTATTGAATTCTAGTAGTTTAATATTTAATGGCTAGGGGCCTCACAGTTTATGGATTGATATTATATTATAGTTAGGCCATGTTGTGTTTTGTTTGCGTGCAACTGACAGATTGGATGCCAAATTGTGATTTTATTGTAGGTTTTATTGGATATTTATTATTTTATTCTAGAATTGTTAACAGGATTTTCCTTGAGAGTTTTTAACTTGGTCTGGTGTTTGACTGTAATAAACATTGGCTTGACTTGACATATCCATTCAGATTTAGCAATGAGACAATCCCATTCAACGAATAAAGCGAGTTTGGAGTAAAGGTCGCCTCCAGTTGGATTCTGGTACAGCAACAAAAGCTATTCCTTTTGGGATGTCAATGCCACTATTAAGAAGGGGGATCCTGAAAAACAAGCTAATAAATGAGAAGTTTCATCTGCTACAGGATCAGCTGAAAGTTGGAGTGAACGGCCATGTGAATGCCAAATATTTTGAAAATGGGACACTTGAATATGTCATTGTATCCTTCTCTTTGTATCAAGGCCTTTCCAGGGAGAGGTGATCTTCAACAAGATCTCAGAAAAAGGGTGCATTTTATGGAGGATAAGCATAAGCAATGGTCATTTGAATTCCATTCAACTTCAAATGGAATTCCTATGAACAGCATGTGTATATGGGAAGTCTTCTCTGATAATAGATATGAGTTTTCTAAATTTTGCCCTCAAAGATCTGGCACAGCCTCAAGGGAAGCAGTGGAAACTTCACAGATTGATCATGCTATCTCTAGATTTCATTCTCTATGAATACTATTCCTTCAGTAGGACTCTGAATAATATGAATTCTGATAAGGCTCCCCCCCCCCAAAAAAGCCAACTTTTTTTAAAATCTGAGGCATGAATACTTGTGTGAGACTGTTGTACTAAGTACAATTGTAAAGCATTCCTAGAAGAGAAGAGGATGGTGGAGGAGCTGGTAAATGCCAAGGTGTGTAGAAATTACAATAATTGTATATAGAATTTAGAGAGTGTAGAAATTACAATAATTGTATATAGAATTTAGAGGATAGAGCAATTATTACATATAAGCATGGTATCAAGGGCTGTGGTGGCGCAGTAGTTAGAATGCAATATTGCAGGCTAACTCTGCTCACTGCCAGGAGTTCAATCCGGACTGGCTCAAGGTTGACTCAGCCTTCCATCTTTCCAAGGTCCATAAAATCCAGATTGTTGGGGACAATATGCTGACTCTGTAACCCGCTTAGAGAATGGTGTAAAGCACTGTGAAGTGGTCTATAAATCTAAATGCTATTGCTATCATGTTCTGCTTTTATAGGGCTGGGCTGAGCTGAGTTTTTGATGAACTGTATTTAAAATATTCCCAGACTATTCTTAGCTTATTCCTGGGATGTCCTTTTTCTTCCTTCTTACTGTTGGTTGAATTCCAAGAACATGATAGTGAGATTCATGTCTATAAAAGGTGAATTTTGTGGGTAGATCTCTGAATTTCTGCCTCTGTGGTTTCGGTCCTTAGCATTCTGAAGCCTGAGAAATGTTTTCTCAGGGAAGTTATTTTTGCGGTTTACAAAGTACGCTGGATAAAATAGGATGCTCAGTAGATCTTAGAAGCTGAAATAACATCAAATCATTCATTTTCAGCCTCATATATATGCATGTGGTCCATTTTTATCTTATTCCATTTAGATTTCCATTAAATGTCACAGCCACACAAAGTGTCTCGCTTCTATCCACCCCCCAAAAAAGGATTAATGGAATATTATTCTGATATGCTCAAATGCACTTGACTCTGAAATCTCATTTCTAAACCTGCAACCTATTGACATTTCCAAATACTATGGAGAGGTCATTGTGTGTAATTTTGCAATTAGGAAAAAAAATTCATTAATTTCATTTTGGAGCTGTGCATGATTGTAAGACAGATCAGTGCTTTTCCGTTAATAAAGTTTTCCCCATTTGATGGCATTGCTCTAAACTCAGCAGTTAAACTGAAAAAAGATCCATAGTCACCAAGACTGTTCATGTAGTTACCCTTCCACCTCTAATAGAAAGCTAATGTAAGTTAATGAATTCTTGAATTAACCTTGAGGCTTAGCTGTTCAAGAAATCAACCAGGAGAGATATAATCAGACATACTTATTTATGAAAATATTTCTAAACCAGTCTTGCTCAAAAAATATGACTAATTGCTTGCATGCAATAGAAGAAAATTCAGATAATAAGAAATGGAATAAACTCTCAGCACAATCATAATAATGTAATGGTAGGACATTTAAAATTAGGGTTAATTGATATGCCTGATTTAAAAAGCTAAAACAAGCAAATAAATGATGTGGCACTTGATGGATTGTTGCACAGATTTCAAATGAACTTTGAAATAAAGATGCCATTGTCCTATTCCAATTTGGTGTGAACACTAACCCAGGAATATAGTACAAATAAATCCAACAAAACAGAACTCACAATTGGTGTAAACATTAAGTAATAGGATTGCTGCAGGATTAAATTTGGAGACAATAATTATTTTTTCAAAGCATGAACACCCTTTCACTTTTAGCCTGAGCTGTCAGAGCCTCAACAAGTTTTAGCTGTATGCCATCAACAAAATCTTTTGCTGTATTCTTGAGGTGGATGTTTATTACAAGTAGACCTTATAAGATGTTTCACTCTTGACTTTCCAGGTCATCTGTTATATCTCTCAGTTGACTTAAGTTACATTCATTTAGCCCAATATTCCCTTGGTCTACATGAAAACCTAACTTCCTTGTTAAAGACAGAGATGGTGACATCCTGAGGATGTAGGTTCATGAATGGTCCTTCAGAATACTGTGATCCTCCATCAATCTTATGGTTATTAAGGACTGCTTTTCAGAGAGAAATGGGATGATTGTACCTCTGTAGGAACAATTGTTTTTTGGAATGAGGTCCCCCAAAAGATATGTGTGGCTCCAACACTGCTGTTTCTCTTTACCTGACTAAGGGCCCAGGGATAAAAGCAGTCCTTCAAGGAAAGTCACCCCATAACTAAAGATAATCTTTGACTTATGACTGGTTGTTTAACAACCATTTGAAGTTATGCTGGACTTAAAAAAAAAGAACAAACTACTTATAACCCATCCTCAAAGTTATGACTGCTGCCCTCCCCTTCCCTCCTCAGGCACCTGACAACTAGTTCACATTTACAACTGTCCTGTGTTCATGGGGAAATGTGTGACCTTTTTGCTGTTTTCCCATAGAATCTTTAAGTATGTAACCACTATGTCTCTTCATGCTGTTATGCAATGAGATTTATGTCATTTGATTAATTCATGACTATATCAAGTGGGTTTTTTTGTTCTAATGAGGGATGTAATTGAAGCATTGTTACATGTCAAAAGAAATATCTCAGTAAGTAATGTACTTGTATGTTTTCATTATATTTAAGAATGACAGACATGGCCTTT
Organism: Vipera ursinii; assembly: GCF_947247035.1. Classification (NCBI taxonomy): domain Eukaryota; kingdom Metazoa; phylum Chordata; class Lepidosauria; order Squamata; family Viperidae; genus Vipera; species Vipera ursinii. The sequence goes on along the minus strand of NC_139519.1, from coordinate 12,891,244 downwards.
ATGGGAAGGTGGAAGGAAAGTAAGTAAGAAAAATTGTTAGGATTTTCCCATTTATATACACTATGTATTAGGAATTAGGGAAATTTTAGAAGTTGCTAACTGATGCTTTCTTTAATGGGTGATATCAAGGACTGAAACCTTTAAAATGCAAAGTACGTGCTCTACCATTGAAACAGATTCTCATGCTTTGTTACAGGGCTACGCTTGTGTGAGGTAAACCTGTCCCTTCCTGCAATGCCCCCTCTGGCTCTGTCCTCTTGCTCAATCCCCTCCCCTCCCATATTTTACATTAACAGCACAACACAACAGCACATATTGAAGTCATAGGTCAAGCATCTCATTGTGTATAGCTACCAGAATTGAATCTCATTTGGAAGAGTTAAAAGCCATGCTCTACTGAATGTTATCTCATGCCTTCAGCCATTCGTTTTGGCTCCTGAAAATGGTGCCATTTCCAGTCTTGGCTGCTAAACATGGTGTAGCTTTTCCCTTACTATGAACCCAGCAGGGAAACTGGGGCAGGCCTGTATACACATCAAGGGAAGCATTGGCAGGACTGTTTCACTCAAAATGTAAGTTCCAGTCCCTTCCTCACCTCCTAAAAGAAAAAAAAAGCCTTTTGTGCCAGTGCTACCTCTGTAGATTTCTGGTGGAGAAAAATAAATACTTCATGAACAGAGGCAAGCTATTAACAAGCAGCCGTTGATCTGTTTCCTGGCCTTTTTAGAAATGTACTGTGTTAGGATGTGAAAGCCAATTTCGTGCTGATTGTGTTGGAGCAACCAAATGCTACAAGGAATCTGATCTTGTAAAAGAGTCTCTGGGTAGTTATTATGCTTATAGCCTTCCCGTGGAGTAACTGTACATCTTTAACAGGGTCTTTTGTTTTCCAGCTCAAGGGCCAAGAACCTACATTCAGAGAAAAGTCAGAAAAAGTTAATTGGACCAAGCAGACTGATTAGGTGCTATATTTGTTTTTGCTTATTTTCCAACTTCCACTATTTCCCTAAATGTAAATATATATGAAAATTCCACCAGCTAGACAAAAGCTATTTTCAATTATTTTCCTACAACTGGTATTGACAGTTACTTTGATCATGAAAGTATTATATGTTCATCATACAATAGCAATAGCACATAGACTTATATATGACTTCACAGTGCTTTACAGCCCTCTCTAAATGGTTTTCAGAGTCAGCCTATTGCCCCTAACAATCTGGATCCTCATTTTACTGACCTCAGAAGGATGGAAAACGAGTCAACTTTGAGCCGGTCAGGATCAAACTGCTGGCAGTCAGCAGAATTATCCTGCAATACTGCATTCTAACCACTGCGCCACCACAGCTCCCTATTGTAGTGGTCTGTGGGAATATTGCTAAGCACATTGGTTTGTGCTTAAATTGTAAGCTGCCCTGAGTCTTCGGAGAAGGGCGGGATATAAATGGGATCCTTGAGAAACAGGAAGAGACAGAGCTGCAGTCAGGGAAGTAGTCAAACAAGAGACATCTCAGTCCACAGAAGGCCTGGCCCCCCAGAAAGCACCTCAGAAGGGATCTGCCCTAGTTTCTTGAAAAGTAAAGACAAAGGGTGGGGAGGAGATTGGTAGAAAGAGAAAGATGGGCTTTCAAGGCACTCTTAGTATTCATGTTTTGGTTTCTTATCTAGATTATCTCAAAGGGCCGGTACATATCCTCTATAACTTTGTCTAATCCTCTTTTAAAATTACCTAATTTGGGCATTGCTATTGCTTCATCTCCGAACAAATGTCCCTCTCAAAACAGAGGAGGTTGCCATAACATTCTAAATACTTGGCAGAGTTTTCAATGTACGTTTGCTAATTGATGAAAGAGTAGAAAACAGCCTCTGATGAGTTGCCACGGTAGGTGGCCAAGCCTTCCAAAGAGAGAGAGACAAAAACAAAACAAAGCTTGTATTTATATTACAGTGTGAATCTCAAGAATTCTTTTCCTTGGAATTGTATGCTTGGTTGCATCCCGTCAAATATTTTATTTTATCCCAACTCATTTAATCATGGAGCCTTTGTAGGTCTTGGAACATGCACAATATTCTAGACTACTTTTCTACACTCTTGCAGAGAAAAAAACACTCCCTTGATGGGGTTGGAAATTCACAGAGTAGATCCTGACCTCATGGGTGGTCACCTGTCGTGATGGGTCAAAGTATTTAAAGAGAAAATCATGATAGTATGAATCATTATGAATCCTGAAAGGGTTAGAGCTATAGGCAAGACCCACTGAAGAAAGTTTAACTCTAGGCATTTCCAGGCTCATTTCCCAGCTTGCATCACCATCTTGAAGTCATTAACTTTATATGTTATTATGTGTTTTAATGAGCATGTAAGCACTTAATCCCAAAGTAGTCAGAGCTGAAGAAGCTTTTTGGATGAGAAGCAAAAACATCTTCAAAGAAAAACAAGAAAGTCCAGTTGCCTCGTGAGAAAGCATCTTTGGGATAACTATGACCTGGATGACTGAGAATCTCCATAGACGTAAGCACTTAATATTGCATGCCTTAAACTTCCCACCATTCAGCTTTGTTAGATTCTTCTGTTTTAAGGGGAGAAGACAACATCTCTATTCAATGTCCTCACATCTCCCAAAGTGCATTACTGCATAGGGTTAAAACAAAAAAAAATCAGGCAAGCCACAGTTTCTTGTTTTCCCAGTGCGCATTTTTCCAACATTTATTTTCACGCATCCTTTATATACCATTTGTATTTCCATCACCCCATCCTGATTATGTAATTTTGCAAGGGTTATTTGTAACATTCTTCTACTGTAAGCACGTATTTGTGGTTTCAATTTTCACCATTAAAATGGGAAAAAAGTGTGAATTTAGTGAATTAATTCTTGGTGTAGTTTGAGGATTTCATATTTTGTAACTTTGCAGTAAAATATGACCCCCAACATTTCACGCCTACTGTATGTCTTTGCTGAAGTTTTTATTCATGCTTCTATCACCTTTGAGTTTTGCTTCCTCCATGGGAAGATGAACACAGCTTGAGGAATAAAGGAAAATTAGATGCTTGATATTCAGATATTTTGGGAGAGAGCAAAGTAAAAATCTACCAAAAGAATCCAGTCCCCCATGTGCCATTAAGCTACAGTTCTAATCATTATTCTCTGTCTCAGGATCACAGTTCGACCCCTTGTTGTGCTTTTATTGATATTTTAAACATCTGTTTTTCTCCTGATACAGTTTGCTGCTTCTGAGGGATGCTTAATTAAAATGTACATGTAAGGAATTGGTGTGCATCTTAAGGGCCAGCTAATTATGAAGCAACTGGAAAAAAAAAAGAATGGTCCAAAGGGACGGTTTGGTTACTGTATGAATAACAATAGTTCAAGGAAGTGTGATTTACTTTTCTTTTCAACTCCCCGTTTTCAAAGTCATTGTGATCTTTTTATATGAAGTTTTTACATAAACTTTTTGAGCCATTTTTTTTTTATAACTAAAGAACCGGTCAGTGAATCAAAATGCTTTTGGTTTAGATTTCACTGTTTTCTCATTAGGTGACTACAAAAATGTTCTACTTCTCTGCCAGTTTTCTACCATTTCATGCCTTCAAAAGATATTCAAGTGTTTATAGAAAGAGCTATATGTCATCTCTTTCCTAAGACTCAATGTGCTTAATTACAACATAAGTAAAACATGAATAAATTCTCTCTCAATAATAACAATAATCTAACCATCACCATCACAACCTTCAGCGCTCCAAAACACTGTAAAATAGTGAGACATTAACCACCTTTCTAAAGGCGAGTTTGGCATCTCAGCATGTAAACTTTTCCAGAATCTGGGATATTGAGGCATCTAGAAGATGCTTATCAATCTCCCATTTGTCATAATTTCACACCAGGTGGGAACTTTCATGAACTTCTTCCATCTTGGCCCTGGCAAACATTACCCAGTAGAATGACCAATGCTATTTCTCTTCCAGTCCTTAATATTGGTTGAGGAAAATCAAATCCATTTAATCTAGGCTTTCTCTCACTGAAACCCCATCTTCTTCTCCAAAACCTTCCCTAAAAAGAGAAAGTTGTAAATAATCCAAAATTGCTTGATCGAGAGAGAATTTATCTAAAGAGGGTACAACACTGCCACCGTTAAGGTAGCTGATACTATTCACTGCCTCCAAGGTAGGTGAATATGTCCACTTCCTCAAAGACCTGAAAGACTGTCCACTTCCTGTAGTCACCCAGTTACACCTGGCTCTTGCCTACAAATATGTGGGGTGGGATGAGGAATCCAATATACAAGGAACATGCACAGAACCTTATCTACAGCCATGGTCTTCCCAAGGTTAAAAGAATCCCAGATATAGGCTTATTCCAAGAGGAACAATTAGATGATGCTAAAATGTACATTGCAAAACTTACATACATTGCTAAGCTTTTTAAACAGAGACAATATGGCTCATTATACTCAGCACATGCATGTAGGTTTCCCTTTAGCAGTTTAAAATCCAACAAAGATTTCTACTCTGATCTATATTTATTTTTCATTCATAGAGGAATATTAGTGAGTCATAAAACTACCTAGCTATCATCATCATAATAAACCAGTGAATATTAGACAGACTCTATTTGCCATAGAGACAGCCAAGTGATTCTGTAAATTGGTTGTAAGGAACTGGCTATGAGGTTCTTCATTCAGTTAAGGATAATGGGCATATATTTTCCCCATATATAGTAATCATCATTACTATCCTTATCACAGTTTTCTACTCACGATGCTCCCTGATTCTCACAACGAGAGGTAACTGAAGATGCCACCATGCTAATCACTCTGGAGTAAGCAAGATTATGCAAAATGCAAGAATGAAAAAAGTAAGAAACAGCCAGTAAAAGAAATTAGAGACAACATATTTTTTTAAAAAAGAAAGAAGATACTTTGCATTTCACTGTACATCTTTATACCTTTCCATCCTTGCAAGTTATCCTTGCCTGTTCAAACATTGAATCCTTCATTGTCTGTTTCCTCTTCCTCCTCCTCTTCCTCCCCCCTCCTCCTCTGTACACACTTGTAGTGCCTAGCTCATTTTTTAAAAAGATTCATTCTCTATTTTTCTGTTTTCTAAACTTGTTCCCACTGCCCTGAAATCTCTGGATGAGATGCAATACAATCCAGAAATATTAAAAGCCAGGAAATTAAAATGTAAAACATAATAAAAAAAACAGGCAGATATCCTCTCCATTGCCACAAATAATTTTATTTAGTTCAATTGAAGCCGAGATGGGCAAAAAATGTGATTTACTTTTGTCTCGAAGCTAATAAACGTTAGCATGTTTTCATCATAGAAAAGGGTTGAAAGGAACTGACTTTTTTACAAAGGGAAAAAAAATCAAATGTGGGAGTTTTTAGAAAAAAAAAATCTGAATGATTTGTCCATTCCTAATGAAACATGTTCATTGGAAATTCACAGTAACTATTAGCTTCATTTAAAAATAAACTTGAGAGTGGGAATGGTACTGTAATTAGAAAGGGGTGGGAAAGCCTCTGTTTTATGAAACCTTGTTTTCATAACAGGCGGTAGAAAGTAGGCGGACGTATGGCAGAAGGAATGGGGCAAAGATTGCTCTAACCAATCATTCTAAAATAGAAAAGGGCAGCTTTCAGGTGATGAACCCTGTTGGCAGGAGAGATATAAGAATAAGAGGTAAATGAATGCTCTCAGTGGACAACTTTGGAGCTTCTGCGAGACATGCCTAAAAATAGAAGCAAGGTTCAGAGACATGGAAAACGGCAGCAGATGGAAAATATTATGGTTCTCTCTCTCTCTCTCTCTCTCTCTCTCTCTCTCTCTCTCTTTCTTTTTCTTTTTTTAAAGCAGTTATTGTTGCTGTGCACATAGTGTCGCCTTTCTATCCAGCGCAAGAAGGAGGAGGACAAATCAACTCCTGTTTTTTAAAGTAAAAATCTCTTGAGTCATACATTGGAAATAGCGTTGATATCCGAAGCATATGATTTAAAGCCAGACTTTATGTAACAGGCAGCTCTGTGGGTCTTCTTGAGTTAGACATGGGAACAGAGACTAACCATTGTTAATTTCAGTCCAGAGTGGTTAGGAGAAGGTTTGTTGAATGCAGAAGAACCCTGGCTCAGTTCCCATCATCTTCAGACAGGGCTGGAGAAACATCTTCCTGGGTTCTTTGTTTCTTTGTGGTGCTCTGACTGTCAAGTGCACAAAGGTTAGGCCCACAGGCAGCTGAGGAAAAAGAAGTTTAAACTCTTTGGAATTCCTTGCAAATGAATGCACAAGACTCAAAAGAAAGAAGTATAAAAGAAGGCAGGGCAGGTGGATAGAAAGAAGGCAGAATACCCAATAACATGGCTGGAAGGGAGCTTGGAGGTTTTCTATCCATCCCTCTGCTTATACTATTTCAGACAAGCAGTGTCCAATCTCTTCTTAAAAGCCTCCAGTGATGGGGAACCCACAGCTTCTGAAGGCAAGCCATTCCACTGGTTAATTTAGGACATTTCTCATTAGTTCCAGGTTTTGTTTTGTTTTTTATCCCATGTATATCCCGCCCTTCTCCGAAGACTCAGGGCAGCTTACAATCTAAGAAGCACAAACCAATGTGCTTAGCAATAGCCTTCATTCTATGTATATGCCTGCTTATTAGGGCTTTCGGGGGGCCCCAAGCGGCATTTTTACAAAGTCAGCTTATTGCCTCCAACAATCTGGGTCCTCATTTTACCTACCTCGGAAGGATGGAAGGCTGAGTCAACCTTGAGCCTGGTGGGACTCGAACCTGAACTAATTGCAGGCAGCTGGTGTTACTTAAGGAGGCATTAGCCCACTGCTCCACCAAGCTCCAGGTTGCTTCTCCCCTGGATTCGTTTCCATCCATTGTTTCTTGTCTTGCCTTCTGGTGCTTTGGAAAATAGGTTGACCCTCCACTTCTTTGTGGCAGCCCCTCAAATATAGGAACACTACTATCGTGTCAATCTTCTAGGCTAGGCAAGATATGCTTCTGGGGTGAGAGGTTAATCAGAGGTGGGGTAGAAAAGATGGCGCCTGGGAGAGTGAGGAGCAAGGTGGTCCATGGCCATTGAGAAGAACCAGGAATGATCCTGAGGCAAGTGATGCCGAAAGGAATTTGCCAAGAGCCAGCAGAAAGAAAGAAAAAACACAGCCCTGAATCATGGAGAGCAAATTCCAAGTGATTCACATGCTAGAAATCTGGGCAGATCTGTGTTAAGGAGAAAAGTGGTTAGCATTGCTGAGACTTATCAAAATAAACAAATGTAGGAGGAGGCAGAAAATAGCAGCTAAGTGTTTGTTATATAAAATAAAGGAGCAGAAACCTCAGTGATTTGGTTAAGTTTTGTAAATGTACCTTAAGATTTTTTTCAGTGGAAATATTTACACTCTAGGCAGACAGACAGACAGATTGACAGACAGAGTTAAACATTGATTCACCAAACATCCTATATGTATATATTGCTCTAAAGCTTATTGTCAGAATCCCCTTCAATATTTCTTTTCGGGGCTCTGCCAATTCTAGTGGGAGGGGGGAGATTTTTCTCTGCTGGGAGGGGGGGGCTTGTGGTTGCACTTCCTTTACTTTGTTCTTCCTCAACTTTGATGTATCTCTTTAGGTGTGAAATGGGGAATGGAATGTGCCAGGGGCCATCTGCCTTATTTCCACTCCATTGCGAGATCCGGTGAAGCACCTGGGAACCGTCCTGTATCAGCTCTGGTTCCCATAACAACTTTGCACTGTGGATTGGCTGGATGCAAACTGGACAGTTGGGCTCTGGGGTGGGGTTTTGTGAAACGAAAGTTTTAATGTAGCAATTCACATGGGAAACCTTTAGATCTTGCCTTGCTCTCTTGCTATCACTATCTCTCAATAAAAGTTCCTTTTGAAACAATGCCTGTTTCAAGAGTTCTGCTTTCTTGGGAGGAGTAGTTGAGGCAGGTCCTTGCACTTATATAGCAATAAACAGCACCACATATACATTTTAACTGCTGTGAAAGTCTGCCTTTGTTCCTATCTATTCCCGCTATCTGACCATCTTGCCTGTTGCCATAGGGAAACCACCTTCCCTCCAGAAGATGAGGTTCTGCAACATTCTGGTTCTCTCTCACACCCTTCCATGCCAGGTGGAGCACTGCCACACTTATGATGGAGGCTGAGGGACCTCTTTTTTGCTTTCTTCATCATGGAAAGCAAACAAAGCAAGATGAACAGAGGGAAGAGACATTTCTTGTTTTGGCACTTTCTCTACTGGCTGATAGGATGGGAGAGATGGCTGGCTCAAGAATGACAGTATTTGTCAATTATGACAACTTTAAGGTATGTCAAATTCAAGACACCTTTAAGAGGTTTGGACTTCAACCCGTGGCTGGGGAATTCTGGGAGTTGAAGTCCACACCTCTTAAAGTTGCCAAGGTTGACTGACACACTGCTCTAGAGTTCCAGTATATACAATACAGAATAATTATAGAAAATTCTGCCAAAAGTCTTTTTTTTTGGTAGAAGATTAAAGATGGAGGGGAGATATTTTGGGAAATTTCAGCTTAGTTCTTCAGAGTAAACATGCCTTGAATTTAACTTAACAATATTTTTAATGTTTGTTTTTACTTTGATCCCTTTGGTTAATCAGACAAATGTTTTGAATCTATATTTCAAATTAAGAGCTCCCTTCTTCATTTCCAGTCAGCAGTTAAGTTCCTTTTAAAAGCCACTCACAATAAAAATGTCACTAGTGTTTTTATTTTTATTTTTCACAAAAATCATAATTCTAGTGCTTTATTTATGAAGCACATCCAAATGTGATTTGTTGTTCTCAGAAATATAGTAATAAATCATTTCTAGTACACACACAGAGAGAGAGACAGAGAAAGAACAAATAGAATAATTGGAAACCTGTTGATGAATGGAACAGAAACTTTTTTAAAAAAAAAAAATCCTACTGGAAGTAGAAATAATATGCATTCTCCAAAGCACCAGAAGGCAAGACAAGAAGCAATGGATGGAAACTAATCAAGGAGAGAAGAAACTTGGAATTAAGGAGAAATTTCCTGACAATGAGAACAATTAGCCAGTGGGAATGACTTGTTTCCAGAAGTTGTGAGTGCTCCATCATTGGAGGTTTTTAAGAAGAGACTGGACAGTCACTTGTCTGAAATGGTATAGGGTTTCCTGCCTGAGCAGGGGGTTGGACTAGATGACCTCCAAGGTCCCTTCCAGCTCTTTTTTTCCTGTTACAAGCATAAGTACAAATAGAATAATTGGAAACCTGTTGATAGCTTGCTAGGTAGAAAAAGAACTCTTTTTTAAATAAAATAAAATAAAATAAAATAAATCTTACTGGAAGTAGAAAAAATATGTGAGTTTACAGTTTAGGCAAATACTCAAAGGACCTTTACGAAAAGCAGCACAGGCTGGATGGCAGCATGAAATGGACTTTGATGTTGAAAGAGGTCAAAAGATTTGCATCAAGATAATAAATGGATGGGGAGACTGTTCACAAGATAAATTGGAAGGACATACAGTATTTCAAAATCGGCAGCAGAAGCATAGGACAACCTCTTTTCACGTGGCTGGCAAGAAAACTACAGAATAACAGAATAATAGAATTGGAAGAGACCGTAATGATTTTCTAGTCCAACCCTCTGCTCGAGAAGAGACACTGTACCGTTCCACACAAGAGTCTTAAAAGCTTCCAGTGATGAAGCACCCACAACTTCTGAAGGCAAACTGTCCCGCTGGTTAATTGTTCTCACTGTTAGAAAATTTCTCTTTAGTGCTAGGTTGATTCTCTCTGGGATTACTTTCCATCCATTGCTTCTTGTCCTGCCTTCAGGTGCTTTGGAAAATAGGCTGACCGCCTCTTCTTTGTAGCAGCCCATCAAATATTGGAACACTGCTATCATGCCACTCCTAGTCCTTTTTTTTCCACTAGGCTAGAAATACCCCATTCCTGCAACCATTCTTCGTATGTTTTAGCCCTCTAATCATCTTTGTTGCTCTTCTCTGCATTCTTTCTAGAGTACAAGGAACTCTAGAAAACTGGAGTCTAAAATCCTAAAACTGAAAGGCTAAAACTCTAGTAAAGTAGAGCCCAATAGAAGTGAATATACGTTACTTTAGGTGCAAGCCCTTTCTGAACTTGGTGATTTGCTTGCAAAGGTTTCATGACCTGGCTAATGTCATCAATGTGTATTGTACCTTATCTACTGAGTACAGTAGTGTTCACTGATAATGTTACCTAGTTGGGTAATGAAACATCTGCAAGCAAGCAACTAAGCTCCGAGATCACCATAAAAGAGGCTTGGTGGAGCAGTGGGCTAATGCCTCCTTAAGTAACAGCAGCTGCCTGCAATTAGCGCAGGTTCGAGTCCCACCAGGCTCAAGGTTGACTCAGCCTTCCATCCTTCCGAGGTAGGTAAAATGAGGACCCAGATTGTTGGGGACAATTAAGCTGACTTTGTAATAATGCCGCTTGGGGTGTGTGTGAAAGCCCTAATAAGCAGGCATATACATAGAATGAAGGCTACTGCTAAGCTTGTAAGCCGCCCTGAGTCTTCGGAGAAGGGCGGGATATAAATGGAATTAAAATAAATAAAAATAAAATAAAAAATCACCAAGGACTCAGTAGTCACCAGGAACAAAGTTTGATTTGAAGGAATTCTTTAAACTTTGTGCATTCCTGTTTCTTTGAATGAATTCCAGTTGATTGCACACTTTGTTGCCTTTTACCAACTAATGGTTTGCATTAATTCATTCATGTACTTTAAGACACAATTTTACAATGCTTCTTTTTCTTTTATGAACACTACTTTATATTTCTTGTGTGTTTGTCAAGATCACAAATGCTTTATTCAAAATAAGTCGTAGAAAATGCTGTAAAAAACTAAATGGTGTCAATAAAAGTTATACTGAGAAATGCCTTATTGGTACTGGAACTACACTTCCCCCAGTGTTTGTTCTAGAAAAAAAGTTCCATTAAAAATTATTTCAGTGATATTTCGCATTCTGAAATGTAATGAGGCGGCAGATAAAGCCATTTACCACTTAAGTTTCACTGTTACATTGGATTTATTTAATTTCCAATGGTAACTGTTTGTGTGGCAGAAAAGGAATAATATGAGATAGATGAAATTACATGGGACTTTGAAATAAATATTTATTGGTGGAGTCCAATGAGAAAAATTCCAATATTTCTCTGAAAGCTAAAATAGAAAAATCAGCATTTATAATATTGAATCCAGTGTTCTATAATATTTCATATCATATCATAAATATTTCATATTTAGCCTTTAAACATTTAAACATGCAGCCTACTTCCAGAGAAAGAATAGTGAACTGAAGAAAAGCCGACAAGTATATTATCTCTTCAGACCTCTCTGGTCAAAGGAGAGGATAAGAGATCACCCACAAGTATTCCATACAGTGGTCTCTGGAACATTTGAGCACTGGGGAATGAAGGAACAGTCATTTTGCTCAAACTTTAGTCTGTGCCTTTGAAAGGACACTATGTTTGCATACTTTTTTTTCTAATCTCTTTTGGAAATTGTTAAATATATTTTAGCTACTAAAAACCTTTGGAATGATAAGTTTGAAAGTATGGGGTGAATTTGCCTTCAATAAAGACAAACTTTTTAAAAAGAAAGTATCAACCATTAGCTTAAGAATTTATTTTTAAAAAAATAAACAGCAACGGGTTAATTAAAACTTTGATTTTAGAAATTACAAATAGCTCCAGATAAATTTGAAATAGGACATACACTTTTGAAAACTGGAGTATAATGGGCTGGATTTGAATTTTCCTGCAAACCAAAACAGAAAAATTTTCATTGAACTATTTTTCTTATGTTCACAACGTATGACTCATTAACACACATAAGTATTGAAAGACTAACATGTTGATTATAAATCTATAGGTTCTGTAGGGTTCATGACTAATTTTATAATGTATAAATTTTGTCTGCAACAGATTCAACCAGTATTTCTACAACATAAGGCATTAGGCCAAATGTAGGGAATTCTCTACAGAATGTTTGCATTTTCTTTGTATATTTTCCAGGTCATCAGCTTGTCAGAGCCAGTGTTGTTGATTTTTAGCTGGAACAAAGGAAAATAAATAAATAAACTGAGGTTGATACTTATTTTCCTGGAATGAAAGGTTACCTCTAAACACAATTACTGAATACATTTTTATTTGCTGAAAGCCGTTGTTTTCTGCTTATCATTGGGATGAAGTAATGAGTGTATTTCTGTCAGTTCCAAATTATCCACTGCCCAAGGAATAATGGATATACTGCATTGAAAAAGGTCATTTACTGTATGAAGTGTTTCAAAATTACAACAAATTCAAGAAAGGTGTGAATGCAATTAAACTTTCTACATTTAACTAAAAATTAAATCTAATGAAAATGTCATTACTTTGAAATATTTTTTTACTGAGTACTACGAAGGCTTGATAAATGAGTCAATAATGTACTCTGTTTTATTTATTATTTACTTGTCAAAATCATATTGGCTGCCCCTCTCACAAACAAGTGTGTGTGTGTATGTGTGTGTGTTTAGGTTTAGGTTTATATACATGTGGCGTGTATATCTATATCTATATCATCTACAGTATATCTACATCTACATCTATATCTATACAATCATTTTTTCTTATAAAAATCTTTAAAAAGCACAAGGCTAATCCACACACTTTCCTCCTCCAATTTTTCTCACAACAATAGCCCTGTGAATGGATTGGTGGAGAGTGAGTGACTGGCCCAAGGTCACCCAGCTGGTTTTCATAGATAAGGCAGGACTAGAACTCTCAGTCTCCTGCTATCTAGCCTGGTGCTTTAATGACAAGACAAAAGTGGATCTCTTTTGAGGGAATTTTGGACAATCACAGGTATGAAGCCATTTTCATTTCCAGGAGAGACTGTTCCATAAAGCAATCACAATAATAAAGAAGGCCTCCCACCACGACCTGCCAAATATAGCTCCCTATCCAATGGGACTGGTAGCATTTTACTCTGTCATATTTCATAGATTCACCCCAAAGGTTACATCATTCGGATTCCCTATTAATCTGTGGGTTTGGAATGAAGCCACATAAAATAATAATAATAATAATAATAATAATAATAATAATAATAATAATAATAATAATAATAATAACAACAACAACAACAACAATAACAATAATAATAATAATAATAATAATAATAATAATAATAATAATAATAATAATAATAATAATAATAATAATAATTTTATTTGTATACTGCCCTTCTCCCGAAGGACTCAGGGCGGTGAACAGGGCAATACATATTAAAAAACAAGAATACAAAAGTTAAAAGAGATTAAACAAGATGCCCCAAAACTATAACAATAAGTTAAAATACATAAAAAACAATAAAACCCAAACCCATCACCCATCAGGCCAGGCCGGCTTGTTCGAACAGGTAGGTCTTTAGATCGCGCCGGAAGGAGCGAAGGTCGGGCGCCATCCGGAGCTCAACCGGAAGATGGTTCCATAAATCCGGCGTGCCCACAGAGAACGCCTTCCCCCTGGGGGCCACCAGTCAACATTCTTTGACCGGTGGCACCCTGAGGAGGCCCTCTCTGTGGGAGCTCACTGGAAGGAGGGAAGTTGATGCCGGCCGCAGGTGCTCCCTGAGGTATTCCGGACCCATGCCATGAAGGGCTTTGTAGATCATTGCCAGCACCTTGAATCTCACCCGGAAGACAACTGGGAGCCAATACAGCTCGCAGAGTAGGGGTGTAACATGGGAGTATCGGGAGACTCCCAACACAACTCTCGCGGCTGCATTCTGTACCAGTTGGAGCCTCCGAGTGGTCCTCAAGGGCAGCCCCATGTAGAGAGCGTTGCAGTAGTCCAAACGAGAGGTCACGAGCGCATGAGTGACCGTACGCAAGGCATCCCAGTCTAGATAGGGCCGCAACTGGCGCACCAGGCGAACCACGTTGCTCTACATTTTCCCTTAAAATAATGTTCTAAATATAGTTCGATTGTTGTGAGAGCCATGAACTGTGCTGAAATATTTAGACAGCGGCAAAGCCAATGGATGATTAACTTCTAAGCTCCTTATCAGCTGTGATGCTGCAAATAAGCTCTATTTGTGAACCGTTTAAATTCCTTAAGCATCCTTGGGTACCATATAACTCATGATGAAGGGTTGTATCTTTCAGTGTTCTTTCACAAATTCATCCAGTTAAATTAATTAAATATACTCATTTTTAAAATAAATCTACATGCTGCTCAATGACAAATGGCTCTGGGTAGCTTCTAAAAATACAGTACATTAAAACTATGTAGTTGGGCACTTGGAAATAACTCTAGAAGAGTTTTGATGAATAATTAAAATATTTCCCAGTGAATATTCATATTTTAAGTATCTTGGGATAGAAGCTCCCCTTCCCTTTCTTTCCTTACACTTGCCTTTATTTCCCTTCCCTTCTTCTTTTGAATAAGCTCGGTGCTTTTTCTTTAGCATCTCTGTATGAATAGAATAGAGCTGGAAGGGACCTTGGAGGTCTTCTAGTCCAACCCCCTGCTCAAGGAGGAGACCCTATACCATTTCAGACAAGTGGTTGTCCAGTATCACCTCCAGTGATGGAGTGCCCATGATTTCTGGTGGCAAGCTGTTCCACTGATTAATTCTCCTCACTGTCAGGAACTTTCTCCTCAATTCCAGGTTGCTTCTCTCTTTGATCAGTTTCCAACCATTGTTTCTTGTCCTGCCCTCTGGTGCTTTGGAGAATAATTTGACCCCCTCTTGTATGTATGCATGTATGTCATGCTGAAAACGGAAATTATCTTCAAAAAGTTAGGGATGTAGAGATGTGAAAAGCCATGTGTGTTTATGTGTCTGTGTAGGCGTGTATCTCCAGTTTTAAAGTCTCCTCTTTCTTATAAAATGCTTCTTGTTTTGACATTTTCTCATGTCAAAACACTCAATTTCACAATCTAGTTTCTTGCAGCGCATCTCCTTCAGCTTCCTGCTCTGAGCAGATGCCAGTAGAATAGCACAGAGAGAACTGTTCACATTGTATAAAGGAAGTAGAATCTCTTGTCTTCACCATCAACACAAATAAAACCTCTGTGAGACTGGCGCAGCTGCCTCGCAGTGATATTCTCAATTTCACAGTTTGGGTAAATGTTTTTGATGAGTTCTTTGTTTCATCTCTGGTTCTATTCCATTTTTTTCCCTTTGCTGTTTGCTTCAATTATTTCTTCTCAAGATAGTTATCCTTTATCCTTTTGTCCTTCAAAACATTTGAGCTGTTTCTTCTGCTTCACTGAAGCTCTCATCAGGTTGAGGCAATATTGTAGGAAAGAAATAACCTGTAAGAACTCTTTCTATCTCTAGTGGAGATCAACATTTTTAGTTTCCACAGCTAGATAAAAAAAATCTTTTGGGTAGCATTTTAAGGAACAATCCTTAAACATTTTAGCATTTTTTTTCAAAAACACATATACGTATAAACTCATTGTTCATTTGTTAGTTGACACCAATAATTCCAAAAACAACAAAATGCTGGGCAATCATATCTCATATCCTAAAATAGCTTACTAATGTCTCTTATATTACAGTGTTTCTTTAGAGGACCAATAAGTGAAAGCAACAGTCAGGAGCTGGCCAACTAAAGAATGAAAGAAGATCATTATCTAGACATCATTTATTCTGGCTATGGTACTCCCTGTAGCATTGCAATAATTGAGGTCTATTTTGGCCTGATAGCAATTTATTCCTAAAGTACATGTCTTTATACCATCACCTCTGTCTTTTCTCCAGCCCATTTTTTTTTATTTCCTATATATTGTGAACAGAACTGCTAAGTGTATGGTCGTGACATCAGAATAGACATGAAAAGACATGAAAAAGCTTCATGGGTCACTAATATCAAGAGTAGGTTATTGCCCCTCTCTTCCTCTCCCACCTGTTGTTGAATATAATTATTCAACAACAGAATTAAATAGATCAACCAACCTGGCTGATGGTCAGTTGTAAGAGTTAAAATTCAGTAATTTCTGGAAGACTGTACCTTCCACATTCTTGCATCACTGTAGGCTTATGCATGTAGACTACTTCATACCTTGCATTTAAGCTGTTAATTGTTTAAGCAAGATTTCTTGAATAAACCACCAGTTAGGTCTTCAACTGTAGTTTACGAAAGCCTAATGGCTAGGGTTGTAAGCCTAGAAACAAGCAAAAACTAAACAATTCATATTGTGATGGGAGTTTTTCCACAGATAACATGTACAAAGGCAGAGTATGAAAACAGAATAATCCTCAAAAGAATCACCTTTATGCAAATCCTATTTCATGAGCTCTTCTATGTGTTTATGTTCTGACCAATAACATTCTTTCTCTCCCCCAACTCCTTCAACTACTCATGAGAAATAGTTGTTGAAGAAATAATAAGCTTGCCCTAGATAATTTCTATTTGTGTTCTTGACATTTGTGTTCCTGACATTTGCAATAGATTATGCCAACTGGAAAAAAAAAGCTTATGGAAATGAAGCTAAGAAGCTGGCAATAAATGTGTTATCCACAAAAGGATCTAAGTGGCACCTGGCAGTTGCTGAATGACAAAGTATAATAAATGTCTGACATGTCCTGTAAATATTGGACTCTCAATCAAACTTCCATTTCAAGTAGGAAGCATCCAGAGAATGATCAGTTTTGATGGCTCCATTTCAGCATCCCCCCCTGAGCTTAAAGTGTTTTATTACTTGAATATTTCTGATTTATTTTTGTGCTGTGAATTGCCACCATTGCAGGACATGGGTGAAAAAGAAAACAACAACAACAGCAAACACAGGATCTAGATTTTGGAAGTTTACTCAACGGCTGATTGCTGCATTCCATTTCTTAGTACTTATACTTTTCAATCCTTCTATCCCAGACTCCACTAGCCACAAAAGCTTTCCAAGTAGTCAGGCTCCAGAAACAATGAAAAAAGTTGGAAACCGGGAAAGCCTTGCTGGATTATAGAGTCATCTGCACCACTTTGTACCAACAGATGAGACTAACTAAATACTTCCAGGAAGGCTTCAGCCAAAAAGAATAACATGACAGCAGCGTTTCAATATTTGAGGGACTCCTACAAAGATGAGGGTGTCAAACTATTTTCCCAAGCATCAGAAGGCAAGATGAGAAACAATGGATGGAAACTAACCAATTATTATTGCCCACCGTACTTCCTTTAAAATTTTTGTTTTTCCTAGAAATATGGAAAAAAAGCTAGGTGGAAGAAAGTAATATAGTGCAGAAGAAAAGAGATTATCAATCATCATGATAAGCAGTGGTGGGATTAAATAATAAATGTAATAATAATAATAATAATAATAATAATAATAATAATAATAATAATAATAATAATAATAATAATTATTATTATTATTATTATTATTATTATTATTATTATTATTATTATTATTATTATTATTATTATTATTATTATTATTATTATTCAGCCGGTTTGCACCACTTTGGCAGAACTGGTAACTATTTTTTTGTTGCCCAAGCCCAGAATGGACTTCCGGAAGCAGCATCCAGAGATAGAACTGGTTGTTCACATATTTGAATCCCACCACTGATGATAAGCTATTATTTTGTTAGTCCCAGTTTGTTGAATATGACACAATTAAGCTTGATTAACTCATCATGCAAACTCACCAATGAAGGAGGTATAAGTTGAGGAGTCAAAAAAGATCCTATTAAAAAGTTGCTACAAAAATGGGGAAATTATTAAATACATAGCAACTAAATCATTGGGAAGTTTAATTTAATATGTGTTTAAATTAACTTTAAATTAACATTTAATTAATTTAATATGTTTAAATTAATTAAATTAAATTATTTTTTTCTTTTCTTTCATTTTTTTTTTGTTCTTGCTCATCTTCTTTAATAAATGGAGCATATTATTTATAAGCCAGGTTCAATATATGGCCATTGTCTGTTCCACTTTACTCATAACATGGTTTTAAAAATGCAATAGCTGTATTTACACATGGTAATAGATCGAAACAAACCAGCCACATTCTAGGTGACTGTGATATAGAACACACACACACGTATTTCGTCTGCTGATTTTGAGGAGTTGCATTGCATAGGGTCAATGAGTGACCTCTCTTTATATTCTTTAGTACTTAGAGTGTTTCATGTTTTGTTGAATTGTTGAAGTCTGCAACTGGATTCAAGTGTAAAATAACAGTAGTAGAACAAGACAAATGACTTCTTATAGGGCTGTGGTGGTGAACCTATGGCACGCATACCACAGGTGGCCCGCAGAGCCTTCTCTGTGGGCACGCATGCCATTGCCCCAGTCCTGGGCCTTCAGCTGGGTTTTACAAAACCTTTTCGCTTTAGGCCTCCATCGCCGTGTGCAAAAAAAGGAGGTTCAATCAATCAATCAATTTCAACTTCTCGCGGGGAAAAAAAGATCTCGCAAAGTTGGAATTGATTGATTGAACTTTTTAGGCCCACCCAGTCTGCCATTACCACCGCAATCATGCCCACCCAATGGGCCACACCCACCCAATGGACCACGCACACCCGGCACCCGATGATACATAAGTGGGTTTTGGGTTGTAGTTTGGGCACTCAGTCTCTAAAAGGTTCGCCATCACTATTATAGGGTATACTAGAATAAGCACAATTCACGATGTCCTTAACTGGGATGACCAACATAGCTGATTGAAAGTACCTCTTAATATCTGAATGGCGACAGAACAGAGAAATTGCCAGTAGATTTAATACCTGGTCAGATACAACTCATTTCTGTTCATAAGTTTATAGCTTTATAAAGCCCTTCTGATAAATTACTCTGCCCTATGCTTTGTGTAGGTGAGTTTTCATAACTTAAACTAGATGTGTTCAAACTTGGCAACTTTAAGACTTGTGGACTTCAATGCCCAGAATTCTATAATCAGCATGGCTAGCTGAGGAATTCTAGAAGTTGAAGTCTATAGGTCTTAAAGTTGCCATGGTTGGACCCCTGATTTAGACATTCTTGGACAAATGTATTATTCAAATCTTCAAAGTTCTGTGTTGCCCAGTAAGGCAGAATTCTGACACCATCACTGCTGAGAATTTTCTGACCCTCAACTTGCTACTTGAATGTATCTCAGGGTGACTTCTGTCTTTTGCTTCTGTATGTATGACAGCTTTTTTCCAGTGTTGCAACTTTAATAATTCCAGAACTCAAACAAGTGTGGCCAACAACAATGCTTAAAGACATCCTGGGAGTTGTGATCCCAACACACCAGAATGGTACCAGATGGAGAATGCTGTCGTGTATCCTGAAGCTTGTTGATGTTTTCTGCTTTTAGAATAATCCAAAAGCACACATCAAGAGATGGCCAAGGAAAAGGGTTCCTTCCATAGAGTAATAATCTTATTACTTAGGCTATACTTCATGGACAATCCACCTACACTAACTACTGAGATAAATAAAAGATAAATAAAAAACTTCAATAGGCAATTGTTATGTAACTCCTTTCTTGTCCCCAAAGGATGTCCTTCATGAAACACATAAAGAATAGAGAATAGAATAGAGGTGGAAGGGACCTTGGAGGTCTTCTAGTCCAGCCTATACCATCTCAGACAAGTGACTGTCTAGTCTCTTCTTAAAAACCTCCAGTTATAGAGCACCCATAACTTCTGGAAGTAAGCTGTTCCACTGGTTAACTGTCCTCACTGTTAGGAAGTTTCTGCTTATTCCAGGTTGCTTCTCTCTTTGGTCAGTTTCCAACCATTCCAACCAGTTTCCAACCCTCTGATGCTTTGGAGAATAGTCTGATGCCCTCTTCTTTGTGGCAGCCTCTCAAATACTGGAATACTGGCTTAAACATCTGATTGGCTGTGAAGACAGCAAGATCATATTGTAAATGTTCCTTTTATTCAATATTTATTTGCCCACATTATTTCACATGCAGATGGCTCGGGAGTTACAAATCAGGTAACAGAGCTCTCCGGACAGCACCTTTGTGCTATTCCTTTTACTGGCAAGCTGCCAGCCCTTTGAATCTCTTCTTTTCAGAAGCAATATATTCACACAATAAGGCTTACAATGCAGCAAAGCTATCCTTGGATTTGCAATTCAAGGAACCAGAATAAACAAAACAGAATCCCCTGTGTAGTCTCTGCCACCTGTGGGGGGATTTGGGGGGGGGGATTTCAGCTCAGTGATATTTTGTTTGAATGCATAGTTAAAGTTGATTGGTTTCACTCAAGGAAACTGGCTTGCTCTAAACGAATTATTTATGAGTGTTTCCTTGTTCACTTGGCACCCAAAATAATAAAAAGCCCATATGAAACCCCAAGCAAAACACTCTTACATTTATCAATGTGCCAATGGTATACTCAATTTTTGAAAATGTATGAATGTGCTAGCAAAAATACAAAGCCACAGTGATGGTGTGAATTTTTTTCCTTGAAAAGAAACAGACTAACAATATAGGATTGCCTGTCCATTATTTGCATCTCATTTTCAAGTGATCTCATTTGTAAGAATTGATACACATAAGCATGTACCATGTCACCATCAGGTGACACATTTAAATCAACAATATGATGGTAGATATCATAGTATTGAAAAATCAGATGAAGTGAATGTGCTGGCCAAGATAACAGGTATATAGTTGATGTATTTATTATTTAATTTTAAATTAAACATTTCTTTTCTCCTCTGTCTAATGTCAATATGTATTTATGCATGTAGTATGTCTATAGTATTATTATTTATCCTTATTATTTATTATCTATTTTACTCCCCCCCCTTTTGTGGGTATTATTATTATCATCATTACTCTGTTGCAGGGGTCTTCAAACTTGGCCCTTATATGACTTGTGGACTTCAACTCCCAGAATTCCTCAGCCAGCATGCCTGGCTGTGGAATTCTGGGAGTTGAAGTCCATAAGTCATAAAAGGACCAAGTTTGAAGACCCCTGCTCTGTTGGTTTGCATATACAGTGAGAGCTTCTGCACAGTAGACAAATTCCTTGTATGTTGAACCAGACTTGGCCAAATAAAGTATTCAATTCAATTAATGAGTTAAAGGGAGTAATAGGTCCAGTTATACTGTACATTGAAGTTCCAGAATTGAGGGTAGATTAAACTTCGGTCTGTCTTCTCCACTATAAACCTAATATGCTGGACTCTTTAGTGCAAACCCACAGATCCATTAAGAAAAAAAAACCAGCAAAGAATTATATTTCCTGATCTGGTAAAATAACTGCTTTAGTTTTCATCCATCTGTCTCCATCAGAAATATTCTCCAATTATGAATGACATTTTGAAATATCAGTAATACGTAGGCTTTAAGCAAAAGTAATTTTGAAACACCTTTTGGTTCTTGAGCACTTTGTAACATGAACATAAATCTATAACTTTAACTTTTTTCCCCCCTTTAATAACAGAAGAGAAAATATGTGGGGAAAAACCAATTTGGAGAAATAGCCACTAGCAAAGAAGCAGCTTTTCGCATCTGTGGTATTTCTTTTTCCCTCTCTTTCCTTTTTAGTGCTTCCTAAAAGCAACCAGAAGGATTTTACTCATGAAATTTGATGATGGCCCTTGAGTAAATTGTGACTTACTCAAACTTACAGTTCTTTGCCCACTGCCTTGTAAAAGCAATCATCATTAGTTGGGGATTTGGTGATATGTTTCTTGATGGCCAACAGCCTTCTAAATCCAGTGCCTTGTGTGATGGTAGCCTTATTCCAGGGGCCAGAATACATCTTCAACCCACTTTTAATTAAGATCAACATCGTTTCAGAGTGCTAGAGTGAGATTCTCCATATAATTGTTATGCCTTTCCCCCCCCCATATAATAGAATGCTTCAAGCTGGATCCTGATAGTTGAACAGGGACTTCAATTTTGCCATCCCGTATGCTAATCTTTACACCACAGCAGCTGGCTTAACCCAATACAAATGATAATATGTTCCCCCCCCACTAGTCAGAGGAGACGCTTTATAACAGTACCACCTAACACGGCATGACTGGATTTGCCCTGTAATGGCCTCTTTTTAAAATAGTCTTCCTAATTTCTGTAAAAGAAACTTAGACACTGTCACGTGCCTCTATAGTTTCACTGATTTACCCTCCAAACATTCCTTCAAAATATGTAGTAGCATAATTGGGAACGGTGTCATTGTAGAGAGTTTTTTTTTGCCTGATTCCTTTATGCCCCCTTTCTGCCTGTATGACCTTAGGAACTGACAACAGTCAAGGAAAAAAGAAGAAATTTCTAGAGGTTCTCCATTTTCACAGGGCTTACGATATGGTGTTGCCTCAGAAGAGAAGAGAATCATCTAATGCCTGAATAAAAAATTTTATAGCTAAGGAATTAATTTACTGCAGGGAGTTTGTTTAGTCCTACAAAAGACCAGATCTGTTTTGGTCTAATTGTAACCCCTCTGGGTTAGTTAAAAAAGTCATTGAATGGATTAAGGGTTCTGCGATACACTTATGCCCCTCTCCACCATAACCCTTTGTTATATAAATTAAGTGAACAATACACTAGAAATGTAACTGCTTGATGGCTTAATTCTCACAGAAAAATTGTGGTATTTATAGAGAGGCAGGGAGGGGATGATCCATTACTATTTTTGTTGTGTAGGCGGAAGGTTTGTCTCCAATAATTTCAGTGACAGATTAGTAAATGGAGAAATATTTCACATAATTGTATTAAAATACATTGTTTTATCTGTAGAGGAAGTAAAACAATAGACTCTGAGGAGGCCGCTGAATCTGTTAAAATGTAGATAATTATATCTACAGTGTGTTCTGTGCCCACCACATTTATAGCAGAAGTAAACTCAAGGTGACAAAGAGAAGTTTGGGAGAACATATAATGCCCATTTTCTACAGAAACAATTTCTTCAGTTTGCATGTATTCTGTCATATTTAGTTCTGTCCTATTATTCTTGGTAGCTTATGGCTTACAGTTATGCATGCAGATTTATACTTATTTGACTGCAGAGCCTCCTTGAATGCATGCGTTTGCACATGCATTTGGTGTACATAATTCCAAGCTATGTGCATTTTTCCGTACAGTTTTTGCAACAAGACCTACATCGTAAAATTCATGAAGGCTTGTAACTAAAAGATAATAATATTCTAATTAATCCAATGCAAATAAAGTCCGGCCTGATAAAAATATTAACCAGATGAGAATTCAACATCTTTCTGTATTCCATAGAATTTATTTCTCTGTTTTACAGAAAATGTACTGTAAAAGCAGCAGATATTGTTAAGTGGCAATCAGCCTTCTTACAAGGACACAGATTTTGATTCCCCCCCACCTCTCTGTATTTAAACAGATCTCAAGCAATTATAAATGTTAATTTGAAATAGCAGCAATCCCAATAGATAAAAGGCAACAAGTGACCTAGAAAATCATTTGGTTTCAAAATATTAATGACTGTAATTATATTTAGAAATTGTCCCTCAGTCAAACTCAAGTGTTGAATAAACTCTAGATGAATTTATAGATGAACTTAACAAACATACACACATCTTTTTGTCTCTAGGATAGATTAAGCTTCAAGAAGCGACTGATAGGGCCATCTGATGTTGCTTTGATAAGCTAGATTGAAAGTGGAAAAAGCCTAGAATTCAATCTTCATGAAAAGTGCTAGACCTTTATGTAAATAATAACGAGAAGGCCAAATAACCAAAGGACTTCCATCACTGGAGATCTTCAAGAAGAGAATGGACAGCCATTTATTTGTCTGGAATGACAGAGTCTCCTGCCTGAGTAGGGGTTGGTTTCAAGCACTGGGGAAATCAGGAGATTCAGGCAGTTCAAATGAGTATAAAGACTTATTGCTAGCTTAAGTGTTCTACAAAAATCTGAGCTACTAATGGTCAAGGGAAATGTGTGGTAGCTAAGAAAGGCATTCAAGGTGAACTGGGCTTAGATCTCTTATGGGAGGGCAGGGTCATGACTTATAATGTATTTGATCCCTCCCTTGGGCTCAGTTTGGTCATCTCCTACAGTTGGACTAGAAAACATCCAAGATCCCTTCCAAACCTATTATTCTATGTTCTAAACAATGTTTTGTTTTGTGGTACACAGTCTTGGGTGGTTGATTTGGGCTTAAAAGTGGGCTTCATAATCTTTAGATTTGGATCACTGCTTAAATGATCCATCGCTACAGGTATTATAAGATTGTCCTTGTTGTCTTTGCCGTTATTTAAACCACTATAGCAAAATATAGTCAGAAAAGAAAACATGGATTTGCATCACAATCCTCTAAATCAGTGTGAATTTGAGAATGACCCATTACACAAGCCCTTGTTTGATCCATTGGTTGCATTTGGAAGACTAAAGTAAAGTAAAGTCTAAACACAAATGGGAAATAGAAGCCTTCAGCCTTAATTCTACATCACTGCAGTTTTATGAAAGGTTTTCAATTCATCCGAGTCTGAAATGGAAACAAAATTGCTAGACAATGTAAAAGCTAAAAAAAAAGAGGGAGAAATTGTCAGAGTACCTATAAAACCATATAGTTTGCCTTCCCTATGAAAGTTGTGTTTCAGAGCAACTTGAGAAGATCAAAATCATCAAGGACGTGATCAGATGATTTGTCCTTCTTTGAAGTTGCATTTAATTTGCTTTCTCTGAGGACTCCATTGTCTTACCCTTTCCAGGTAATTTTCTTCCTATTTGGGAGATACACATGTGGATGCTCTTGATGTACTCAGCTCCCAAGGCATGTTGACGAGAACAAGTTAGGATCAGAGTGTGTGATTATTCAAACTAGAACTCAAACCCCAATGGCCATTGTGTGCAGATTTTCTGGAAAGTTATTTATCTAATACTTTTTCTTATTGCTTTCCCTTTTCTTCACCTGAACAAGAGTTGAAACAGAGAAAGGATGGAATACAGTGCACTGTGTAAAACCTTCCACATACTTATCTGAGCCCTGATCTTGGATGGAAAACCATTATAGATGAAGAATGATGGTTAACACCACTACAGATGGCTATTTTTCATGGAGTGGTACTATCAAGCATCCCTTAAATCCATGTGTCATGGTTCAGTTTAAAAAGACACACCAAAGACCACTGCATGATTGGACTGAAGGGGTTTTAGCTTTTAATATTGTTTTAATTGTTGGGCTTAATTAATTTAACCTATTTTAATTTTATACTATTTTTATATTGTATTTTATGTTGCCCTGTAAACCGCCCTGAGTCCTTCGGGAATAGGGCGGTATAAAAATTTAATTAAATAAATAAATAAATAAATAAATTTATTCTAAAAAAATTTATAATGAGCAGAACGGAGCATCGGCACTCCTGGATGGATGCCAGAATCTGAATTCTCCTCCCCTTGACACATCATATCCTACAGAATCTCCCTCCCTTAATTACACATTATAAATCACATTCACCAATTAGTCCAACACACAAAGTTTCACTTCCCTTGATGCGCGCTATTTCTTATCTTCTTAAAACATCCGGGTTGAATCCCTCCTGCGCTTTAGTGATTCAAAGCCAAACAGTTAAAGCAAAAGGCTGCCTCTTATATTGTCAGTTCGAAAACATATCAATGTTTGCAGCATTGACACCATGCTTAGTAGCATAAAAAATAAACATTGAGTTAGGAGCTTATTATTATATGGCAGTACCAACTCAGAGCCCAGAGATGGCCAACATTTTGGTCACCGCAGTAGTCTATTTAATACTTTTGATGATTTATTAACCAAATTGGGGGCTTAGACTGCAGTTCTTATGTTGTTTTAGGTCTCAGAATGCAGGAAACTATGGAGGCAGTTTTCAGAGGCAGAGATCACAGGACGTTTTGGCAGCTGCCAAACAAAGAAAGAATCAAACAAAATCAGTAAATGTAATTTTGTCTAAATGTATGTGGGAATATTCTTGAGGAAAGAGGGGAAGAGATAGGGAGGAGCCCTCGGTAGCTTAATGGGCAGAGTAACAAATATAGCAAGAAGATGGCCTAAGTGATCAGATGGTTAAAGATGGCGGCAAGAGATTTCTACATATAGACTTGTACAATTATTGTAATGTAGCCTTGCAATAACGTAGAATTAGCTCATTTAATTGGAATTACTTTATGGTTTTCCCAGAAGTACTTCCAGTTTGGGGACTGCATGCATCCCAAGGACCAAAGTTTACCGACCCCTGCCAAAGACACCCAAATCCTCTTGAAATTAATGAAATTTTATTTGAGAAGCTGTATTAAACTAATTTCGTCCAGTCACACCTTTGGATTTCACTATCCCTCTTGAGCAGAATACCTAAATCAGTCGATGTGTCATCTCCCTTCCTTCTCCCTCTGGATCAGTTGATATGTCTACTGAAATATCTGACCTGCAAAAGAGAGTAAAAAAAATAATGTGAAAAGTTGTATAAGTGGTAACTGGAGTATTACTCTTGACCTTAATAGATCTCTAATGATAGTCCTTATTTTGATGACAAGAATGAGAAAGAGAAAAAGAGACTGGGGGAGGGAGGGATGGAAATATGTACTTTTATTTAATTGAACAAGAATGTTGAGACTGTTGATTTCTGTTTAGAGGGGAACTTACTGCAGATGATATATCAAGCAGTTTATTTTGTCTAAAGTAATAATGCCCATGTGTGATTCACTGATGAATCATTACCAGATGGTTGGGTTGGATAAAGATTTCCTAGACCAGGGGTAGGCAACCTTGGCTCTTTTATGACTCGTGGACTTCAACTCCCAGAATTCCTGAGCCAGCCATGCTGAGGGGGAAAGGGAGAGGTTTCCCTGCTGAGTCACGCTGGCTAAGGAATTCTGGGAGTTGAAGTCCACAAGTCATAAAAGAGCCAAGGTTGCCTACCCTTGTCCTAGACCTTTGAGATATCAAAGTGTTATCAGCAAGGATTTTTCAGTAGAAATGCTTAAACATTAAGATGACATTGCTTCCTGCTTGGCTCTGTGGTAAATATTAAAAGACTTGGAATTCCAGTGACTCAGAAAGTACAGATCATTACTCATCTCTTATGAGTTTGCTGAGCAATTGAAATGGGTTCACAACCCTTCAGAAGCAGCATCCCAAAGCAATTGGCTTTGGTCTTGGTCTCAAAGCTTAGCTTTCTTTTAAGCAAATACAACAAAACTCAATTTCTGCAATCTGTAACTCCGTGGAATTATAGTGAACAACGTAATGATTTATTTATTTGATTTATACACTGCCCAACTCCAAACAGTTGGGGAAAGAGTTTTGTTTAGAGTAATTGAAAACCACATAAAAATTAGTTAGCTTTGCAAAATGAAAGACAAAGGGAAAGTTACTAAAGACTATTTGACTACAGAATAATGGAGCATTGAGTATTGAAAAAAATAAAGACTTAATGATCTATAGAAAGAGGGAGGGTTCAGGAAAAAAAGAAAAAGAAAAAAGCTCTCCTTTTACTTTTATTTCTCTTTTCTCATTACTAGAAAAGTAATGAAATTTACAGAAATGACAAAAAAATAAACAAAAAATTGAGTGGGCTTGGTGAGCGAATTGATTTTTTCCTCTCTCCAAAGGCCCTCATACTTCTTTAGGGCACCATGTGCTTATGGTAGAGTATTTTAAAAAAATAACCGGTACCATCATTTTATGATGCTGTAAGCCATCGGGAGTCACTTGACAGTGAGATGGGCAGCCTATAAATTTCATAATTAATAATATAAAATCTCTGTATTGTCTAATTTAGTCCCAAGACTCTCACAAGCCAATGACATTTGGGGGAAACCCTATATTTAAAACCAGCCTAAGACTTCTCCATGCCTCAAGAGTTTTCTTCATCATTATAACAAATAGACTGTGAAGCGAGGTGCGTTTTTCAATTTTCATTACCTATTTTGCCTCCCCAAGCTATGTGCTGAAAATTGTCCAACTCTGATATAGGTTCTCTTCAGCAAGAACTGAGCAGAACTAACTTACAGGGAGCAGCATCAAACCTAATCTTCCCTGGGCTTGTAAGCCCAGCGAGCCTAGGCTTAATTGCTACTTGTGTGGAATTCCTCCCTAGGAATACCAGTGTTCTTTCTTTCTTTCTTTCTTTCTTTCTTTCTTTCTTTCTTTCTTTCTTTCTTTCTTTCTTTCTTTCTTTCTTTCTTTCTTTCTTTCTTTCTTTCTTTCTTTGGCTTGGACAGGTTCACAAATCCAAAGCACAATAAAAGACAGAATAATATATCTATCAAAACACAATTTGCATCTGGAGGGAAGCCACAGTCGATGCAACATACTTTGAGGAGTCCTTGATGCTCTCTGAGCTTGGTGGTTTTCTTGCAGACGTTTCATTGCCCAAACTAGGTAACATCATCAGTGATGATGGGACCCCCTCATTTCAACCCTGAGCTACAAATGCTCACCTTTGCTTTATCCACTACTGTAAGGGAGAAAATCTGTTATAAATTAGACTGGGAAATCAAATAAGAGCAGTAGAATCTTGAAACAACACAATACGGAAAGCCATCTCTCTATTGTTTTCCCCCAAACAATGGGGATAAATAATTAGGAGTTGATCTCTACTCAGAAGAGGCTTTTTAAACTTTTTACCCAGTCTTTAAGGTAAAGGTAAAGGTTCCCCCGCACATGCATGCTAGTCATTTCCGACTCTAGGGGCCGGTGCTCATCTCCGTTTCAAAGCCAAAGAGCCAGCGCTTGTCCGAGGACGTCTCTGTGGTCATGTGGCCAGCATGACTAGACTCAGAAGGCGCACGGAACGCTGTTACCTTCCCACCATAGTGGTCCCTATTTTTCTACTTGCATTTTTATGTGATTTCGAACTGCTAGGTTGGCAGAAGCTGGGACGAGTAACAGGCACTCACTCTGTTACGCGGCACTTGGGATTCGACCCACCAAACTGCCGACCTTCTGATCGACAAGCTCAGCGTCCTAACCCACTGAGCCACCGCGTCCCTTAGGCTGACAAAATCACCTGAGACCTTGAGAAATTAAATGTTAAGAATTCTTATCTGATCTTGCATTTTGCAAGTCAGATTTAGTCTGTGTTCTGGCTAACTTTCTGAACCTCAAGTGTAGGTTAATGCAAAGTTTATAAGAAGAGTTTAAGCAGACAAACGTAGCTGGGGTTCATCAAATAAATTCTGCAAAGAATGGAAACTTCTTCAGCCCAGCTTCTTTCCCTTGACAGATTTATTATCAGAGAAGTGGTGCTTAACACAAATTTCCTCTTCTTGCCATTCTAATCCCTCAGTGGCAGAAGGCAGAAGTTTCATTATTTTACCTTTTTTTAAAAAGATGTAGCTTTTCCTTCGTAGTGGTCCCAGTTCAGGTCTGTAGAAAAATTGGAAAGCTACCAATAAAGTGCTTGCAATTTTCAGAAATCCCTACTAGTTTCTTCTAAAGAGATATCAGTGTGATGAAGCCTTTGAAAACTTGGCTGTCACTCCCCAAAACCTAGAATGATATGTGGTGATTCTTTCCTGTTGAGTTCTTTATTGTTTTCACACCTATAGGCAAAATCTTGCCAGACTGAAGACTCTACTATCGGCATCTACTATATAATCTGGGAACTATTGAGGAGGGGCTGTCTTCAGCCTCTTTCTTGCACACAAAATATCTGGACTGAGCTGTCTCTTATTCCTCTGGAATGCATCCTCTGGAATGTAGTGGATCCAGGCAGTGGTGGGATTCAGCCAGTTCACTCCACTTCGGCAGAACCGGTAGCTAATTTTTTGTTGACCAGACCCAGAATAGACTCCTAGGAGCAGCATACACACAAAGAACCAGTTGTTCACATATTTGAATCCCATCACTGGATCCAGCTACTACATTCCATGACGTTGGCGTTTCTTACTGTTTTACAACTTTTCAATATTGCAAGTCCCTCAGAGTCATAAGAACCAGATTCATGGCTCTTATTTAAATATACAAACAGATAATGAAATGAATTATAAAAAATGTTATTTCAACCAGCACATTGGTGTCTGTATTCTAACTAGAAAGAACAGCTCAGTTATATACAGTATCATATACTGTATAAGCCATGAAATAATGGACATACTGTAATATCTACATGAAGTGCCAATTGTTAAGACAATAGAATCAACATAATTTTTTCATTTCTATAAACAGTAATATTGTACCTTAATTGTTCTCACCCAGAAGTAAACACACACATGTGTAGGGAATATTAATGCAAATATAGAACTAGCTGACAAAATCTGAACTGAAAAACTAAGATTGTATTAGAAAGGCAGATTATCCCAGGGCTTGACTAGACAGTGAATTCAAAAGTCTAGATAACAACGTGGAGATGTCTCTGCACGCTTAATTTCTGTACTTGAAGTATTTCTTCAAATTTAAAACATGATTATTAAGTAAAATGCATGTATGTATATTTCACGAGGATTTTTTCTTATTTATTTATTTATTTATTTAGTTATATTTATATACCGCCCTATTCCCTGAGGACTCAGGGCGGTTTACAGGGAATTAAAAATCCAGAATACAAAAATTAAGAACCAAATTAAAAAATATTAAATTAACCCTGTAGTCAGTTAAAAAGAACCCCAAATTAAAAATTCCTCCTCAGTCTGGGCCCGAGAGCTCGAAGAGCCAGGTCTTCAGGCCCCGGCGGAATGATCGAAGGTCGGGGGCAGTTCTCAGCTCCACCGGCAGCTGGTTCCAGAGGGCAGGCGCTCCCACCGAGAAGGCCCTATCCCTGGGTGTCACCCGCCGGCAGTCTCTTACCGGCGGGACCCTGAGCAGACCCTCCCTGTGGGAGCGCACTGGGCGAAGGGCATTTGATGCCGGCAGCAGGTGTTCCCTCAGATATCCCGGACCCAGGCCATGTAGGGCTTTATAGGTGATAACCAGCACCTTGAATTTCACCCGGAGGGCAACCGGAAGCCAATGCAGCTCACGGAGTAGAGGTGTTACATGGGAGTATCGGGAAACCCCCATTACAACTCGCGCGGCCGCATTCTGCACCAGTTGAAGCCTCCGAGTGGTCTTCAAGGGCAGCCCCATGTAGAGAGCGTTACAGTAGTCCAAACGGGAGGTCACAAGCGCATGAGTAACTGTGCGTAGGGCGTCTCGGTCCAGATAGGGACGCAACTGGCGCACCAGGCGAACCTGGGCAAAAGCCCCCCTGGTCACGGCTCCTATATGGTCTTCAAAATTGAGCCGTGAATCCAGGAGGACGCCCAAGTTGCGAGCCCTATCGACGGGGGGTAACACCTCACCCCCCATCATTAAGGATGGAATAACTTGGTTAACCCGAGATGCCGATATGCACAGCCACTCAGTCTTGGCGGGATTGAGACGAAGCCTGTTTCTCCCCATCCAGACCTGAACCGCCTCCAGGCATCGGGACATCACGGAGAGGGCATCACTGGGTTGGTTCGGGGTGGAAAGAAAAAGTTGGGTATCATCAGCGTACTGATGATACCCCACCCCAAAACCACGAATGATCTCGCCCAGCGGCTTCATATAGATGTTGAACAGGAGAGGCGAGAGAACCGACCCCTGAGGGACTCCACAAATGAGAGACCTCGGGGCGGATCTCTGCCCTCCTGTCAACACCGACTGCGAGCGGCCCTGGAGGTAGGAGGAGAACCACCGTAAAACGGTGCCTCCCACTCCCAGCCCCCTGAGACGCCGCAGTAAGATACCATGGTCGATGGTATCGAACGCCGCTGAGAGATCTAATAGGACCAGGACAGAGGAGCAACCCCTGTCCCTAGCCCTCCAGAGATCATTCACCAGCGCGACCAATGCCGTCTCCGTGCTGTGTCCGGGCCTGAAGCCCGATTGGTACGGGTCCAGATAATCAGTTTCCTCCAGGAACAGAGGGAGCTGATGCGCCACCACACTCTCAACAACCTTCGCCAGAAAGCGAAGGTTGGAGACTGGACGGTAGTTGTTTAAAACAGCCGGGTCCAAAGCAGGCTTCTTGAGAAGGGGTCTCACCACTGCCTCCTTCAAGGCGGCAGGAAAGACACCCTCCTTCAAGGAAGCAGTTATTACTGCATGGAACCAGCCTCGTGTTCCCTCCCGAGCCGCATAAGCTAGCCAGGAGGGGCACGGATCCAACAAACAGGTGGTGGTGCTCAGTCTCCCCATGATCCTGTCCACATCATCAGGGGAAACAGGGTCGAACTCATTCCAGATAACGTGCTCAAGACCGCCTGATTCCTCCACATTAGACTCTGCCCAGTCAGAGTCCAAGCCGGTCCGGATCCGAGCGATTTTGTCCGCCAGATGATGACTAAACTCCTCGGCTCGTCCCTGCAAGGGATCCTCTCTCACCTCCTGGTTAAGGAGGGAGCGAGTCACCCTAAACAGGGCGGCCGGGCGATTATCTGCGGACGCGATAAGGGCGGCAAAGTAGTTAGACCTCGCCGTCCTTATCGCCGCAAGATAAGACCTTATAAAGGTTCTTAACTGCAATCGGTCGGATTCGGATCGGCTGGATCTCCAACCGCTCTCTAGACCTCGTCTTCGCCGCTTCATCTCCCGGAGCTCCACAGAGAACCATGGGGCCCAACGGGATCTGCGTCGGGTCAGAGGTCGCATGGGTACAACGCAGTCGAGTGCCCTGGTGGCTGCCGTTTCCCAGGCCTCCACCAGGGCATCGACTGGGCTGTGGGTAAGGGTGATAGGTATAGGCCCAAGCGCCCTCTGGAACCGATCTGGGTCCATTAGGCGCCTGGGGCGGAACCACCTGGTCGGCTCCGCCGCCCAGCGGCGGGGGATGGCATGACGGAAAACTAGCCTCAGGAGGTAGTGGTCTGACCATGACAGAGGGGTGATGGACGGAGAACCCCCTCCCAGATCATCCAACCACTGTCCAGACAGAAACACCAGGTCAAGAGTGTGACCCCCCTCATGAGTCGGGCCCTCAATAACCTGGGTCAGGCCCATGGCTGTCATGGAAGCCATGAACTCCCGAGCTAACTCCGACGACCCTCCCAGTGATGGCAGGTTGAAGTCACCCAGGACTATGAGCCTGGGGAACTCCACCGCCAGCCCTGAGAGGGTGTCGAGCAGCTCGGGCAGGGCTGTTGCCACACAGCTGGGCGCCAGGTATGTAAGCAACAAGCCCAACTGAACCCGAGGACCACACCTCAAGAGGAGGGTCTCACTCCCGGCCATCTGGACAATGGTGGCCTCCCGAGGACACAATGTCTCCCGAATAACCACTGCCACCCCACCACCCCTGCCCTGAGCCCGTGGCTGGTGCAGCACCCGGAAACCCGGCGGGCATAACTCGGTGAGAGGCACCCCTCCCTCCGAGCCCAGCCAAGTTTCCGTGATGCACGCTAGATCCGCACATTCCTCCTCGATCCGATCACGGATGAGGGGAGCTTTATTAACTACGGATCTAGCGTTAAAATAGACCAGCCTGAGCTCAGGGGCCTGATCACCCTCATCCCCGGGTAAGAGGGTGCTAACCGGAGGGTCGGAGCGCGCCACCGCTCGAAGATAGCGGGGGCGAGATCCCAGATGTTGATATGACCCTCCTCGCAAACACCTGTTGCCATACCCTATCGCCGTGGGGATTCGATACCCCACCCCCACATTCCCAGCGCCAGCAGCCACCTCCCCCAACCCCATCCCACCAGGACCTCTAACAGGACCAGACTGAGTGCCGGTTACAAGTTCCCTCCCCATCCCCCCCTCCCTCCCCCTCCCTAACCTCCTAAAATAACCGGCTAAAAATCTGATCAGGGGCCTCTTAGCGCGTCTTAACTCGAGGCCCCTATCCAAGCCCAACCACCTCTCGGAGTCCCAAGGCTTGGGCCCGTCATTAAGGGGAGTATGAAAACAGGCAACAGGTCGCGCCCATGAGGCAGGAACCGCCCTAAGGGCATACAAGTCCGCTTCGGAGTAACGATGGATCATATAGCACTCAATTAGTCTCTTGGGGCTGATGTTGAAAATATAGCCAAAGGATTGTTCATTGATGGTACGAAGATGGAAAAAGAACAGGTCCAGTGGGCATATCTCTCAATCTGCAAAGCCATCTCAGCTCTCACCCGAGATGGAGTTCCAAGGGACAACCTCAGCCGTCCTCTCACTCCGGCTGAGGAGTCTAACTGGAACAGAGAGAGAAAAGGGGAGTCCTAAGCCAGGCCCACCCCAACTGGTCTCCCACACCAGTGAGGTGGTCGCTGACCAGTCCAGAACCGTCCTCCCACCACGGTTCGGTCCCGTCCACACTGGATTATCCATAGGGGGATCTTAGTACCCATCAGGTATGGAGCTAGCCGTAATGCCTGTCTGTCAACAAAAGAAGTAAGGAACAGGCAGGCCAGGCCTCTGTCAATCCTCACAGCGCCAGCCCGCACCGCTAGTCTGGGGGGGGGAGAACAAAACATTCTCTCCCCAATGTCCATCCACCAGTCCAAGCCATCCTTCAACGGCGGAAAGTGATCCCAGCAGTCATGTTGGGTCCTGGAATTCACTAACATGTCCGCCGGGGCCGATGACCAGGCCCACAATCTGCAACCACCATCCGGGAGAAGAAGGAGGCTCCTCGCCACCAAAGAACGGTGTCGGTCAGCAGGTGGTCGTAAAAAGGATCTCCATCCGGTGGGGTCGTCGCCGCTGCCCCTCCGACAAGCAGAGGGTATCCACGGCGAACAGGCAGAGGAAAGAAGGCAGGTGAGGCGTCCCGGGCTGCACGGCGCTGTAGAGGTGATTGACGCCATAACAGAGCTCAACAGGTCAGCAGAGATTGTCAGCGCTGCTCATTCAGATCAACGGCCGCTAGCTCGGGGGGGGGGAGGCTCAGCGTCATGAAAAGTAGCGTCCAGGAGCCGTTTCAAAGATCCCCCAATCCCTAAAGTCGCCTCAATCCGCAAGCAGATAAAAAACAGGCAGACGTCCCGAGTTTCACAGTGAAGCAGCGCTCAGCGCCATAATAGAGCTCAGCAGTTCGGCAGGCAGTTCTCAGTTCTCAGCACCGCTCGATTGAATCAACAAGCCGCTATTCCGGAGGGGGGGGGCTCAGCGCTACGAAAAGCAGCGCCGAGCAGCTGTTTTGAAAAACCCCCAATCCCAAAGTCGCCTCGGCCAGCAACAGCATGAAATCAGCTCAGCCAGCAGCAGATGAAAAGAAGCAAGGCAGACATCCAGGATTCACAGTATAGCTGCGCTCGGCGCCATCGTGAGGCCGGCAGATCGGCAGACGGCAGATGTTAAAACGCCGCTAGTTCAAAGGGGGGGGGGGCTCAGTGCCACCGAAGACAGCACGTAGCAGCTGTTTTTAGCTCCCCCACCACCAGAATCGCCTCAACATACCTAGGGCTTCCCGGAGCAAATTCCTTTGGGGCCCTCGAAGAGCGCCCGAAGCTTAAGTTGCGGCCGTCGCCATCTTGGGCAAAAAAAAAAAAATTCCTAGTGTATATGGAAATTAGATGTGTATATATTAATAAAATTGCATATTGATAACAATACTGTATTAAACTATATTCATTAAGCAAAGAAAATGTATGACCGGGTGTGCTCATGTTAGTATTGGCCTCCCTTTGTCTCTGTTTAGAAAATCAATGGTGCATTATGGACACAATTTTTCTGAAACTGGACAAAATACCAGTTTTTGGTTAAAAACATCATAAAATGCCCTCATATGACTGCTGGACACTGCAAAGGGTGGGAAATGTAGTCCAGTTACTGAGCTGCTAGAGTTTAGTCACATGAACACAGTGGGAGGGGCAGAACTATTGGAAGTTTGAGTCCAAATCCAGGTAGTCTGTCAGAAATTCAAATGGTCACTAAACAACCTATTGTAAGTTGAGGACTGTATACAGTTTCCTTTGGAGGTATTGGAATATTGACTTTTTCCACTCTGTTAGTTATTATGATATTCTCTGGATATGTTGGCATAGCTAGGTCAATAGCTATGTCAATAAGTTAATAAGTCTAACTAAGTTATTAATTAGATGTCCGAAATGGTATAGGGTCTCCTGCTTAAAAAGGGGGTTGGACTAGAAGACCTCCAAGGTCACTTCCAACTCTATCATCATCATCATCGTCATCATCATCATTGTCGTTGTAGTCGTCATCACCATTACCACCACCACCATCACGATGAAGATGCTGATGCTGAAGAAGATGATGTCTGCTTCCCTTTAGAAGCCTTTCCCAATGCAAACTTCCACCTACATACATAAAAGTGGAGGGGTTTTGATTGCAATGCTGCAACCATCATTTAGCAGATTTTGATGTCCAATATATGGATATCCATCCTTGATTCTCTAGATTGAGAAAGAACCAAAGGCTAGTAGTTGGTTGATTGTTAAGTTAAGCATTTTCTTCTATTATGGTCTTAGAACCTTGCGTCCTAAGTCTCAAATCTGGAACTCTAGCACAACTAGCCTTCCTTCTAGACAGATGCTGCTCTTTTGTGACATGATCAGATGCTGGCACTGTAACAAAGATCTTAGCTGAAACCATCTGATAATATGAAATAAAAGGGTTTCATCCATCCTTCTAAAGTGGCTAATTCTGGCTTGTTTCCTCAGCTTCAGCTGTCTGGTGCTCAGACACAAGCTGGGCAAACTATGAGCTATTTATCTCTGCAAGTCTGCTTAGCTTCTGGCTTGCCTCCAAGCAATGAACCTTGACAGTTCATTTGTAAGATTCTCATTACTTATTTTCTCAAGATGTTATAAAGAGCTAAAAAGCATTTGCTATCTTCTAAGTGAAATAACGTTGCTCCATTTCCATTACATATAATGTTTATGTACCTTGTAAATTGAATTCACTTTCCCCCTTCTTATTGTCTTCATAGTTCAAAGGCATAAAAACCTCCCAAACCTGTCATTACATCCAAACATCCAAAATGCATCAAAATCTTCTGACACTTCATAGGTCAATACCATGCCAATTTTTTTCTTGTGATAAAAGTTACCCATGTTTGTGGCATTGTTTGCAAGTAATACTAAGCTATATAGATTGAAGCTGAAATTGGTTTTTGAATCTTTTATCAAGTCAATTTGATGGGTGTAAATTGCACAATATGAGAATGTGAAAATAACCATTTGATGCCATCATGAATGAATTGGATGTTGGCAAAGGAATACAGAAAATCCATTGGCCACCTGGATTTTTCAGCTCTTTTAATGAAAATCTAATCAGTAGGCCCATGGAAAACTGTCCATCACAAATTCCCACATGTGCCCTACCTCTGCAGCACTGTTCAGAAAAGTCATAATCAAATTATTTCTATAAGATATTCATATTTAAGCTTTGGGTTACAGTTGTCTTTGCAGTTCTCTTGCTATTCTGAATTGGAGATGCCAAGGTTTAATGCAGAGGATTAAAGCAGGGATATTTGCATGACAAAGATGAGCCCTATCACTAGGTCACAGTCACTGTATATTAATCATATTAATCAGTTGACTCTCTGGAAGCTTTAGCCCAGAGGTGTCAAACTCACAACATCATGTGACATGTCGCACGTATTGCGACGTTTTTACCATTGCCAGCAATGGGGTGGGCACAGTTTTGGCATGATGCATCTGGCCCGTGGGCCAGCAGTTTGACACCCCTGCTTAACCTGAGGTTTAGATGGCTTGAACCCAGTTGACCTCAGTGGTTAGGATGCTGAGCTTGTCGACCAGATGGTTGGCAGTTTGGTGGGTTGAATCCCGAGTGCCACGTAACAGAGTGAGTGCCTGTTACTCGTCCCAGCTTCTGCCAACCTAGCAGTTAGAAAGCACATAAAAATGCAAGTAGAAAAATAGGGACCACTACGGTGGGAAGGTAACAGCGTTCCATGCACCTTTGGCATCTAGTCATGCCGGCAACATGACCACGGAGACGTCCTCGGACAAGCGCTGGCTCTTCGGCTTTGAAACGGAGATGAGCACCGGCCCCTAGAGTCGAGCACGCATGTGCGGGGGAACCTTTACCTTTTTAAGCCCTAAAAACTCCCTTATAATTTAGGCTCAAGTATGTTAGTGGAGCCTCAGTATTTTGTTCTGCATTGTTAGGTATGTTTGGTGAGGAACTGATATTTTTTTTAAAACCTGGCATTTTACATTTCTTATGTTTTCTGTTTTGAAATGGAGTCCTCTATTTTTGCTTTGCTAACTGCTCAGAGTTATTTGGTTAAGATGAGTGACATTTGCCAAATAAATAGATCAGGGAGAAAAAACTTTAAATTCTCCCCCAATCAGTTTAATCCTAGCCATCCCTATCCAGCCTCTGCAGACAATGCTTCAGCAAAGAGCCATTTTTGAAGTCTCATGCCAATAAAATCTCACTAGAGAATGTAACAATGATGGTGAAGAATGAGACCATCAATAGCAAGTCATCCTCTGAAGTGGTCATATGGTCAATGTTATCCATCCACCAGTGACTTTCTGAAGTCTCTTCTTGGTGCATCTGAAAATTAAGCAAACATTCTTTATGCCCCCAGAGGTTGTTGTCAGGACCCACCCCAATCCATGTCTTAGGAAAACAAAAACTCTTGGAGTCAATTCTAGTCCAAAAGGAATTTTTACTAGGACATGTTTGGTTGTGGAAATACAAGACAGGACCTGGTATTGTTTTACAGATTGAAACTTTATAAAGAGTTCCTGGTTCAACCCCCCTTCCCTCAACCCCATTTGGTCAGCCCCCCATCATTTACTTTGTGTCATCCCTTTTGTGGGAAAAAGGGAACTTTGGATCTTTACGGTTATTGCCTTCTTCCTTTACAGATTCAAATGGAAACACAGGCCAGATGCCTTCTTCCCTAACTCTCCACTTTGTTCCCCCAGTTCAAAAGGTTTCCCTTGGTCTTTGAAATAACCTAAGGCAGGCTGAATCCACATCCACTCCTCCTTCCTCGGGAGAGGGCAGGATCCAGGGGGCGGATAATGTTTTAAACATACATTTATGAATGTGATATAAATGGATTCTGACAGTTGTCTTTAATTAAAACTCAATGTTCTCTAGAATTGCTTCTGCTTTCCTTAAGCCTCTTGTTTGTGCCAGTTTGAAAGTATTTCCAACACCAGAAAAAATGCTGATTGCTTCATTATTTGCGTGCCAGTGAAATTCAGTTAAGGAGTGGAATTGGCTACAGATTTTTGATGGTGTAATTACTTCTGACAAAAAGCAATTGGGAGCTAAAAAAAAATCCACATGTTTTTTTTTCTTATTATTTTGAATGTAGGAGAGAGAGAGAGAGAGAGAGAGAGAGAAAGAAAATAGGGATTTTTTTTTGTTTTGTGTTGTTTTTAACCTTTTAGCTTCATACTGAAATTGCCAACAAGCAAATGAAAAGTCAAAATCAGATCATCTATTTACTCTGAATTAATCTGGGTATTCATCTTCCTATGTAGCAATGGATAACTATAGAAGAGATTTTGTTTCTGGTTTTACCTTTTTTTCTTTAAAAAATTCCTAAACAATGTTATTAATTTTCCTTTCCTTTTATTAATTACATTGAGAACAACACTGCCAATGATACATATTTTCTTAGAAGCAAATATTTTAGATTTCAGAAGGCTTACAGCCAGCTAAGAGTCATAAGGCTGCAGTCTTCGAAATGTTACATTACTCAGCAGCAAACTTTATGACCTGTATATAATTCCTTGCCCTCTGAACCATTAAATGAGAAAGGATAAAGACTGCAAAGCCGAGTCATAAGTCTCAGTGCTTTGAATTGTGAATGTGAAATTGATTTGGTGTGTGAATGTGTCCATTCGGAAATGAGAACATAACAAGTCGCCTTGGCTAAAGTCAGAGGTTGCATGTGAATCCTGTCGTGTATACTGCAAAACAAATCCAGGTTTCTGGAAACCCCAGATGACAACATGGGTGGGAGGAAGAAGGGTTAGAATGATCTTTTTACAACTTGCGTTATTCTTTTTAGGAACACACTAAAATGTGAGATGTTTTGTAAAAAAACTGACATCTTTTTTCTTCTTCTCCTGGATGGCTGCCTGGAGTGCTTCAATCTAAAGAAAAGGGAAAATATAATTTTAAATCACAGAAAAGAAATTCGAAGACAGTGCCAGGTCTCTATTTATTTGCATTGGTTGGTTGGTTGGTTTATTAAATTTATAGACCGCCTGTCTCAGTATCTAAAGCGACTCTGGACGACTGTAAGATTTCAGGCACAAGTTTTGGGAAAGTCCTAAAAATAAACTAGTGCTTTAAATTAAATTAGATGTTGATTTGCTCTAAACACTGCGTTTAATGAGTGTTTTAAAATAGTGCTTTATTAATGGCTTGCTGAGCAGCTGGTGACTTTAAAAAAGCAACTTCCCCAACATTTTAAATTATGTTAGGTCACTTGAAAGTAGGAAAAGAGAAACCAAATGAAAAACTGGTTGCTTAATTCCCTTCAGAAAATAAAAAATCTAGCATAATGGCTGAAGCCATTTGTGTCAGACATAAAAATGGATATAATATAGGTGGTAAACCTCCTATTGGGTATCATAATCATTGATTGATTTTGTTCTCCCTCTACAATTTGATGGCATGGTGCTTGCTGTGCAAACAACTCATGAAAAGTCAACATGTTTTAGCAGTAAATAATTTACAACTACTGTGTGTAACTCGAAGTAATATTTTACCTTAAGTGACATTAAT
This sequence comes from Vipera ursinii, assembly GCF_947247035.1. Lineage (NCBI taxonomy): Eukaryota > Metazoa > Chordata > Lepidosauria > Squamata > Viperidae > Vipera > Vipera ursinii. Next base: position 12,850,671 of record NC_139519.1, on the reverse strand, counting down.
TAGGGCAGAAATATTCAAATGGAGATGAGCACAGAGAGAATTGTGCAGTATAGAATTTATATTTAATCTGATGAGTAATGGCAAATGGGAAGCTGAGAGAATCAATGAAATATCATGCTTGCTTAAAGGGAATTGAAGAAGCAGGGATTCCATTAAAGAAAAGCCAAGAATTGGGTGGCAAAAATAGGCAAAGAAATAGAGGAATGGAAAACACATCAAGTGAGCTGGATCACTTTTAGTTAAATGTAGGTTGTTTGGACGAATTTGTGGGTACAAATCCCCATGAGAAATTCCAACTAAATCTGAAATTAGATTTATGATATTATTACTTTGTTTGCCTATCAATATCTTTATAATAAAGATGAATGTATTTAGGAAGGAGAGGAAGTTTAAGTTTAAGTTTATTGAATTTATATACCGCCCTTTTCCTGTAGGACTCAGGGCGGTTTACAAAGTATTTAAAAACATCAATACAATACAAGAGTTAAAAACAGTTAAAATAATTAAATTTGATCCCTGAGGGGAAAAAAAAAACTCTCAGCCTGGGCCAGAAAGCTCAAAGAGTCAGGTCTTCAGGTCCCGGCGGAATGACCGAAGGTCGGGTGCAGTCCTAAGCTCCATGGGCAGCTGGTTTCAAAGGGCAGGTGCACCCACAGAGAAGGCCCTTCCCCTGGGTGTTATCCGCTGGCAGTCTTTTACAGGCGGCACCCTGAGAAGGCCCTCCAAGTGGGAGCACACAGGACGAAGGGAGCTTGATGCCGGCAGCAGGTGTTCCCTCAAATATCCCGGACCAAAGCCATTTAGGGCTTTATAGGTCATCACCAGCACCTTGAATCTCACCCGGAGGGCAACCGGAAGCCAATGTAGCTCACGGAGTAGAGATGTTACATGGGAGTATCGGGAAACCCCCATCACAACTCGCGCAGGAGGATAGCAATAGTAATAATACCATCTCTGAACCCCACCTTGGTTTTGTAATCTTTCCAACTGGGTTCCTACAGATGTGTTGGACTATATCTGCCATCATACTTACGTCATTTTATCCTCTGTGACAGTATTTTTCACTTTATCTCAAAATAAATTACACTTCTGTTTGTTATGTGTATGGCTGAGCATAAAGAAACAAAAATATGATGGGGTTTTATAATAAAATCCATGAGAGGTTCCCATTTGTGTGGAGATGACATTATTGACTTCATCGAATGAAGAACTGAGGGATTCACTATTTGAAGCATGGACCAGAATTTTTTGGGGAAAGAAAGAATATTATATGCATCACTCTATTGGATGCTGGATTTCAGCCTACTGTATCTGGGATGCAAAACTCTCAGTGATCTCCAGATGACAACCAAGAAGAAAAGAAAAAAGAAGCTTGGTTGACATTTAATGGACCTCTGGATTTCTGCAGCCCAAATATTCATAACCCAAGCTGAATTTAGTACCTTTAGTACCATATCTTTTTATCACTTGTACAGAAACTGTTGAATAAAAAAAATTGGTCACACATGAATGGTCTTTGGGAAATGAACTGGAAGAATTCTCACATGAATGCAGAGTAACTCAGTATAGAAACCTGGTGCCTTTAGAAAATCAAGGAATCCTTTTCTCATGTTCAAAGTCTTAATGGTTCCTTGATAGTGTACTTAATGAGAACCAATGAAGGCAATGAATCTTTAATGACCCCCAAATCTCTTGACTGATCAAGGGATAAATAGTCTACAAAGGAATAAATTGACCTCCCCCATTCTTGAATTAATAGGCATTGCCCAAAGTTTTAAAAAGGAGGGGTGGGCAGGAGCAAGTAGGCTTTCAGAGATCATGAATAAAGTTTCAAAAGAAAAATGAGGATGACTCTGAAGGATACTTCCACTTGTCTTAAAGGAACATCAAAACCCTTCTCTTTTATCCCCATAGGTTCCAATGCCATACTATTTCTGCTCTTGTTTAATCCAGTCTCTGTAGCACTCCTGTTTAGTCTATCAAATATCTCTTAGGTGATAACATTTTTCCCTTGATCCCACTTCTTTTATATTTGTGTGCTTTTGTTTATGATTTGCTCTTTAAAACAAGAACAACACACCGTTCCTTCCAGGTTTGTGTGATTCCTCATTTTCCCTTCCCATGTTCTCTAGCTACAGGCCCCCATTTCTATGGACTTGGCCTTTTGTACTGATCCCACAAAAATTGTTGGGGGAAAAGTAATTTCCAAGATTTGGAAACCTTGTGACTATTATGAAATGGAGCCATTGATAGGCATCACTTCATAGTCAAACTTAAGCAGCAGATAGTGTAACTTCAGAAGTCGGACCACCTATAATTCTTCCACTGGATTTCACAGATCCTTCAAAATTGCTGCTGATTTACCATTTTTGCATTGACAAGAAAGTTGAAATTCTTAATTCAATGGAGAATAAAATTAAAATGAATGTAGGTTCCTTAAAGAACAGGCATGCCCATTAGTGTGAAAAAGGCAGTATTATTTCACTTACGTGAATTCATCGTATGCTTAGTCTAACCAATCTGCATAATTTTAAATGTGATGTGCATGATGAATGAAATTTATAGGAATTACCATCTGACTCTGTTTTGCTCTGCCTTCAGAAACATTTTGCATTGACCCTTTACTTGTAATTCTCACTTGTTCTTCATTCCTTAACATAGCAAGTGCTCAATTTCTTGAAAAAGTATCTGGAATTATGGCACGGAATATTGCCCTGTTCACTTGATGGAAAACATTATTAAAATAAAATTATGGAGTATTTAGATAAACAAATCTTGCTAAAGAAAAACAGGCATAGTCTTTCTTTCTTTCTTTCTTTCTTTCTTTCTTTCTTTCTTTCTTTCTTTCTTTCTTTCTTTCTTTCCTTCCTTCCTTCCTTCCTTCCTTCCTTCCTTCCTTCCTTCCTTCCTTCTTTTCTTTCTTTCTTGAATGCCAAAAATACACAGTTCAATTTTGTGCAGCTGTTACAACAGCAGTCAACATAATATTGTATGTGTGTTTCTAGTGCACACTGCATTTGCCTAGAAAAAATATACATAAGATAGCTATTTTCTAAAAGGAATAAATCTGAAGGGAGAATTGACTTCTGGGTAACATCTAGAGGAAGCATCTGGATGCTTTGTATAATGAATGTGGAATTTTGGAATTCTGCTACAAAACAAAACAGTTAGTTTAAGAAGCAAATCCAGTGGAAGTCCTGGATCAATATGAAGTATAAGTGAATGTTTGCTTAAATGGGGATTTTTGTATAGACTAGGCAGGTATTGTGAAGACTAGACAATATAGATTTCTGATGGTTATAAAAAGCAGGTGGTCCTCAAATTACAACAGTTCATTTAGTGACCATTTAACACCATCATTACAACAGCACTAAAGAAATGACTTATGACCACTTTTTAACCCTTATGACAATTGTAGCATCCCCACGTGTTCAAAATTTGGATGCTTGGCCACGGACTCATATTTATGATGGTTGCAGCATCCCAGGGTCACATGATCACCATTTGCGACCTTCTTATAAGCAAAGTCAATGGGAAAGTCAGATTCACTTAATGACTGTATTACTAACTTAACAACTGTGGCAAGAAAGGTCGTAAAATTGGGCAAATTTCACTTAACAATTGTCTCACTTAGCAACAGAAATTTTGGGCTCAGTCAAGGACTTCCTGTTGTTGTTGTAAGCTGCGAAGTCGTGTCCGACCCATCGCGACCCCATGGACAACGTTCCTCCAGGCCTTCCTGTCCTCTACCATCTTCTGGAGTCCATCTAGGCTCACGCCTTCTGCTTCAGTGATTCCATCCAGCCACCTCATTCTCTGTCGTCCCCTTCTTCTCTTGCCCTCAATCTTTCCCAGCATTAGGCTCTTCTCCAGTGAGTCCTTCCTTCTCATTAGGTGGCCAAAGTATTTGAGTTTTAGCTTCAGGAAGGACTTCCTGTACCATGTAGTAGTAATAATAATAATAATAAGAGTTCCATCAATGGAGGCTTTTAAAAAGAGACTGGACAGCCATTTATGTGAAGTGGTATAGGGTCTCCTGCTTGAGCAGGGAATTGAACTAGAAGACCTCCATGGTCCCTTCCAACTCTATTATTCTGCTATTCTGTACCTAACTTCTTTGTAAGATGCAGCACAGAGAATACTGTTTTGGGGGTGGAGGAGCAATTTCCCCATATAGAAATATAATATGCGCTGAGAACATCAATAAAATTTCTCACCAGTTTCCTTTTTTTTTGGTTGAAAAAAAAAAGATGCATCTCCAAATTTCACATTCATCACCTACTGGCAGTTCTGTACATTTCTCTTCGCCTTGCTCTTTCCATGAACATATGGCTAACACAGTGAGTTTGCTTGCTAGTATGATAATTTATAGCAGCACCTGGTAGGAATGCAGCTTGCAACAGCTTGCTAATCTTTTGTTGCAACAGCAAGTGATCAATGGCACTGGGAGATACAATGAGGAATGAAGGAAATAAGACATCAGCTTCAAAATGCTGCTCTCTTGAATTCCCAGAGAATTCAATTGTAAAATAAAATCATCCTATTAATGGCAACCACCATTTGAAGCATTCTGGCACAGAAGTGAATTCATTCTGGTGCCCTCCTCATTTTGCCAGTAAATGGCTAGTGATATTAACTAGTTATATTTACCTGCGGAAAGCAACTAACCTTTTATAGTAGAATTGTAATATTTCAATATGATAGTCATTTTGGTGTCTTCCAACTCTGTTATTCTATTCTATTCTATTCTATTCTATTCTATTCTATTCTATTCTATTCTATTCTATTCTATTCTATTCTATTCTATTCCCATTTGCATATTCTATTCTATTCTATTCTATTCTATTCTATTCTATTCTATTCTATTCTATTCTATTCTATTCTATTCTATTCTATTCTATTCTATTCCCATTTGCATATTCTATTCTATTCTATTCTATTCTATTCTATTCTATTCTATTCTATTCTATTCTATTCTATTCTATTCTATTCTATTCTATTCTATTCTATTCTATTCTATTCTATTCTATTCTATTCTATTCTATTCTATTCTATTGTATTCTATTCCATTCCATTCCATTCCATTCCATTCCATTCCATTCTATTCTATTCTATTCTATTCTATTCTATTCTATTCTATCCCACCCCACCCCACCATTTCCCATCCCATCCCATCCCATCCCATCCCATCCCATCCCATCCCATCCCATCCCATCCCATCCCATCCCATCCCATCCCATCCTATCCTATCCTATCCTATCCTATCCTATCCTATCCTATCCTATCCTATCCTATCCTATCCTATCCTATCCTATCCATGTAGCCCTAGGTTTTACACTTTTGATCATTCGTTTCCAGCATTCCTCATTGATTTTATGGGTGAATATCTGGGAACTAAAATTCAGCTATGTCTGGAGTATCTCAGCTTGTTCAACTTGATGGGAGATTTGGTCGATTTATCAGGCCAAATATCTACATTATCCATAAATAGAACCCATCTTCACATTTCATTATTTAGAAGAGAGAACACAATGGAGAAAGCTAACCATACTTGTTGACTTCACCCTATTGTAATCAGAACTATACTGGCTCTACATTGGATTTATTAACCAAAGCAATCTTTTCCCAATTCCCATTGTAAAACAGATCAATACTGGGTTAAAACCTGTCTTAACTGAATTGTCGTCCTGGTAGTGTCCTCCTTCTCCATCGGGAAGCTCATGCTTTCTTCTGCCCTATGAATAGTCTTAACTGTAGTTTTGTTTTATGCTGCAAAATCTCGACAGCTCATTATGAATCAAAAGAAGCTTCCCGTAATCAGAGAGTTACACTTTCAAATTGTTTTCTCCTTGTCTGAGACGGGGTACAGCTGGGAATGTTATTTATTAAAATTGCTAAGTTGAAGGATCACCTCTGAGACTTGGGAAAGCATTTCCAACAGGGAAAAGGGATTGATTGGGGAGGAGTTGTCATTTTGTGAAGCAGCTGGATCCCCCCAAAGCATGATATTTACTAAAGGACAATCACAAATAACAACTTGCTTGAAAGTGGTGTTATTATGTATCTCACAAGAACCATTTTCAGTACCACTCAATGAAGTCTATAAAAGCAATGTTTTTTTTCCTCCCATTGCCATTTGCTAGGTTGGTACCATTTTTTTTAAAAAAAATATCCACAACAGGAAAGTATCCACTTCTGCGCTGAGTTCAGTGTCAAAATGTAATGAACTCTGTCCTCTTCTATTTCTCAAAATGCAATACCAGAGACAGGGATATGCAAATCAGCATAAGTCTGGCTTATTTTGCTGTCCAAAAAATTCTATAAAAATATATTGCTGTTGATCGTGACTTTCACTAACCTAAGAGCTTCCAGTACTGTTAGCCCTTGACCTACAACAATTCTTTTAGTGATCGTTTGAAGATACAAGGGCACTAAAAAAAGGGGGCTTATGACCATTTTTTCACACTTATGACTACTGCAGTCACGGTCACATGTTCAAAATTCAGACGCTTGTCAACTGACTCATATTTATGACAGTCGCAGTGTCCCGGGGTCATGTGAACCCCTTCTGTAACCTTCTGCCAAGCAATGTCAAGGAGGAAGGCAGATTGACTTAACAGCCGCGTTGCTAACTTAACAGCTCCAGTGATTCACTTCACAACTGTGGCAAGAAAGGTCGTAAAATTGAGGCAAAACTCACTTAACCAATTTCTCATTGATTAACAGAACTTTTGGGCTCAACTGTGGTCATAAGTCAAGGACCATCTGTACATCTATCTGACTCAGAAACCAGAGGTCCCCACAATTGTTTTTATTGGGTATTGTTGTAGATTGTGATGTTAAAGAAACTAACTTGATGTTGAATATGATAACGGCAGCACGGTTACTGGTGGGACAATATTGGAAGAAGGATAGTTTGCCCACTATAGAAGAATGGGTGTTTAAAGTTTCGAATCTTGCAGAAATGTCTAAGATTTCTGCTTATTTGAAGGATCATTCACAGGAAAGATACATTTCAGTTTGGAGGAGATGGATAAATTATATTCAAAACAAATATGGGACTAAAAAGTTCCATTTAGCTTATGAGTAGATTTTAGTGGGATATTGTTATTGGTACGTTGTTGGTAGTTATGTTAAAAGAGAGTTAAAGCGCATTATGAATTTGGTTAACTGTATATTATGCATAACTTTTATTTAGAATATGATTATTGTAACTATAATCCTGTATTTAGCTCTGGGAAGTGGGGGGGGGAAGTGGGTGGGTTTGGGGTGGGAGGTATTTGGGGATATATTGTAAAATTTTGTTTTTGTAAAACTCTTTAATAAAAAAAAGAAAAGAAACCAGAGGAAGATGCATGCCAGCACTGAATATTGTCCACACCAGAACAGAAACCATTTCAGATTTTTCGGCCTGAGTATCATAAAGGTTCAGGGCGAAATCCTAGAGTGCATCAAACTCAACCAATTTAAACTTTAAGCTGGTATGTATGAAATTATGTTCTCCTCTTCATTTTTAACTGCAAGAGAAAACGTTAACATTTTAAAGAACAGCAGTATGTTTATCGATCACAAGTCAGATAAAACTGGATTGCTGGTGTGCTTAGCGGAACTGACAGCTGCAACTACAAGGCCGTGAAAGCTTCTACATACTGTTTCCTTGCAGTTTTCCTATTTAGTACTTCCCCCCCCCAAAAAAAAATGGACAAGGGAAGCTGTACCTCCCTGCTCTTCATCTTAGATAGTGTACATATGCCAAGAAAGGGGCTATCAGATCAGATGAAAACCAAACATCTGAGGACTCTCAATCTGCCATATCCTTTAAGTGCACATCAGTCTGCCCTGCTCTTTCCAAGATTGATTTTGACAGGACTATGCCATATATTGCTTTAAATTGCTTTAAATAATTCCTTCTGCTGTTTTCTTTGGTTAGTGATCAGGTCCTACCTGGAATGCTGTACAGTTGATCACAGTTCTCCCCAGACACAGAAAGGCATAAAATAAAATAACTCTGACATAGCAGTATAGGCCTAGCCCAGTAGTACAGATCTGGCACTTCTCCTCAAGTGGACTTAGATCAGTATGGCATTCTTCATAATTTGGATTAATTTTATATGTAGAAGAACCAAAACAAATTCTCTATCACTGGGTTATAGAATGACTCTCAAGTTTATTTGCATGCTTTGCCACGCCAGGGCAACTATATTTATCCTGGACACTGATTAGGCATTAATATTATTTTATTTTACATCTGGGGGAACAATCATCAGCTTTATCTTCACATGGCAAGAATAATCTGACACCAACAATCCTCAGTGATAACACTGCATTTACCCTACCACCTCTCTGCTGATGTTGAATTACAGACCATGAGCTACAATTGTAGATAATATGTAGGTCAGGGTTAAATTATTTGGTTCTTGGTGTTAATATAAATTTAAATAAATAAATAAATAATAAATAAACTGAGCTATTTTTTGGAAATATTTTATTAACAGACTAGGTAACTTCATCAGTGTATGAAGAATGTCACCCAATCAGGTAATGAAACCTCTGTAGGAAGAAAAGCAACAAAGAGAAGCTAAAACAGGGGGTTTAACACTTGGTCCTTTAATGACTTGCAGACTCCAACTCCCAGAATTCCTCAGCCAGCGTGCCTGACTGAGGAATTCTGGGAGCTGAAGTCTGCAAGTCATAAAAGGGCCAGGATTGAAGACCCCTGACCTAAAAGAACCCAACAGACCATAAGCTATTTGATTTTAATTTCTTGAATACCCCCATTACCACTACTTTTATAATATCTTCTCTGATGAAGCACTTTTGAGAACTGAAAACTATGTACCTTCTTTACTAGCACTTTACATAGTTTTAGTAAACAAAGATGATTGACTCCTAATGCCCAAGTGATGAAAATGGCTGAAAAGAAATAATTGAGCGTTAATGCTATAATGAAACATTTTGCTCATGTCAAAAGACTGCCTACCTGAGGATTGTAAGAAATGAACTAAGTCTGTATTATTAATTGGTTTCAATGTGATGCATGCTCGCAAGATACTGTCATCCCACACTTTCCCCAATAATGTGTAAATCCAAAGTCAAGAAACTGCTATTGAAGTACTTGTTGGATTTGATTGCCAAGACGAAGACTTTTATTGCCCTTGGGAGATATTTTAAAGACAGTATTTTCCAAATGGCTCATTGATTGCCCTTGCTACAAATGAGGGTCTCACCATTCAAATGGAACATTCATTCATAATCTGACATCTGATTTGTTACAAGAACTCAGGTGAGTTTTTTTTAGAATATCCTCCAATTGTTGGTTGCTCTGCTTCCAATCAAGGGGTCATAAAGTTGACATCTCTAGGCAATACCGTATGATGAAGTTATCACATTTGGAAGACAAGCATGAGGCTGGTATTCTCCCTTCCATCTTGTTCTGATTTCTTTTCTTCTTCTTTTCTTATTGTCTCCTAGAAATGAAGGGAGAAATTCTTTTTATGAAGACTCATTCAGTAACTGGGGAAGTTGATTGCTTGCGTTGCTTTGGGAGTTTCTGCTTTGGTTCAGCTTGCTGTTCAGAGAGGCTAGATCCCTTTTTGACAACATCAACAGAAGGCCGTCTCTTCCTTTTTATTTTCTTGATTTCTGGGGCCACTGAGTGCCTGATTTTTTCCTTTGACAAAGACTTCTCCAAGGCAGTTAGTAGAACTTTGTGGCTAATTTGGGGCTCACAATTTTCCTTCCTCAAGCGGTCAGCTTCAGAGGATATTGTTTTGCAAAGTCCTTCCACGCAAGAACCAAGGATTCCTCTAGCCTTTTTCGTTAAGGGCATTTCCTTATGTTTGTAGGGTCTCTTTTTTCTGGAGTTTTTCTTCGTGTATTTTGCAACTTGTCTTGATTTTGCCTTTCTCCCACGTTTGGCCTGGATCTTTCTCTCTCTGATCTGTTTTCGAGGGTTCTTCCTTATGGGTGATCTTTGGTTTCCCCTTTTTCTTTTGTTAACGGCAGCCATGGTTTAGTTTCAGTTTGTTTAGATGAGCTGCCGAACTCTTTCTGTAACTTGCTTGGCCCAGCAAAGTTCTTATATACCTATAAACATTCAAATTAAGGTCTCTCTTCAAGACCCTGATTGGTTGGCCGGAACAATGACTGACTGATGTGTCATAAAGCTTATCATGCATCCGGTCATGACCAATTATCTCCCAGGATGGGGGAGAGGTAGCTTATAAAAATTTCAGCTGCTGGACAGCAACTCAAATGAACCTCAAATGATTAAAAATTCATGTTCACCCTTTCTGCATTTTGAATGTTTTATTCCTTTTCATTAGTTACATTCTCACTTTCCAGGCACCTTCATGCTATCTTACAAAATAGTTTGCTTGGGCTCCCATGTTTTTTTTTTTTTTTAAATTAATCCAAATCACACGAGAACACAAAAGTTGGCTGACCTTGTAATTGTGTAAAATTTGCTTGTGAAACTAGCAATGATCCAAGAGTTCGTGCTTATTCACATTTTATTACCAAATTTTGCCTTAAGTTTGACCTGAATAGGAAGCGTTGGGACTGGGTGATGGAACTATGAGGCAATTTGCAGCCGCTATATAGAAATTCCCAAGGTTTTGGCAGTGTTATTAGTGTTAATTATTTTCTAATAATGTTTGGCTTAACAATAATGACAACAGTAGAGTCTTATGCCATTCATGATTTTATGTGGCATGGAGGACTGTTTTCACCAGTTGTCTTCTTTATCATAAAAATGAGCAGTCTTGCATAATCATATACATATGCCTGTGAATTATATAGGCATGGGAATAGATATGTGAACCTATGTATGAATATACGTAAGATGTACTTTTTATTTAAGAAAGCTGAGATGTAATTCAAGCACAGCACATTCCCCTTCCCCTTTATTCCTATGGCCTCTAGAAACTAATGAGATTTATTGTGCGAATTAGTTTATAATTGTGCTTTAACTGCATTGTGACATTTAATAATGTCAGAAGGATTTTGCTTTAGGCCAAATGATTTCACTCTCTGTGGAAAATTAATTACTTCTTTCTAAGTAAACCACGGTTATTTTCTTTTATTTTTTCCCCCATGAGGTCAGCAATATTTTCAAGGTTAAACTGCTTTCAGAAACATTGAAGAAGCCTTCAAATGAAGAATAAAGTTAAAGGTAGAGATGCAGAATATTCATTCAGTAGTGTTGTTAGACAGGGTGTGATGGCTTAGCGGTTAAAGATGCTGAGCTTCAGCTGGAGAGTTGACATCCCGGGCTTGAGACCCAAGCTTCGTGCAATGGGGTGAGCTCCTGTTACTCCTATCCACCTAGCAGTTCAAAAGCATCCCTTTCCGTGGAAAGGTAACAGTATTCCATGCAGTTCAGCATATAGTCATGCCAGCCACATGACTACGGAAATTGTTTTTGAACCGCACTACCGCCCTCTGCCAAGAAATGAAGAGGAGCACCGTGCCCTGAGCATACGACTGACATCTTTACCTTTAGAGTAGTTACAAAGAGAAACAAAATAGATGGAGTGGGTCGATAACAGTTTTAATTTTTGATTCTATTGTCCGTATTTGTGTATCAGAGAGCCAGTTTGGTGTAGTGGTTTAAGACATCAGGGTAGAAACTGGAAAACTGTGATCAGCTGGGTGGTCTTGGGCCAGTCATACAGTACTTTCTCGTTAGGAAAGAGACAATGGCTAACTACTTCTGAAAACCCTTGTGAACAAAACTGGTCTTCCAGGCAGTTGCCAGGAGTCAACATTGACTTGAAGGGACATTCTATCCCTCCAATGTTTATTAAAGGAATGATTTATTTTCTTATTAAATTCTCTAGCCCAGCCTAGCTACTGCTGATAAGTGAAAAGGTGAACCAATGAGATAACGATGCTAGCATCCTAGGATTCTTTCCTATGGGTAAGCCAAAATGGAGATGGGCAGATTTTATGCCATCATTTTCCCTGTGCAAAATGCGCTACCCACATCGATGTTTATTTGACCATCCATTTGAAATGAAGATTGGAAGCTAAGTTCTTCCTTGGATTCACTTTGTGATGTCACAATGGAGCTGGCTCTCACTGGTTAAAAGTTGACTTGAAAATAATCTAGGACAATTTTTCTTTTGTATTAGGTTGAACTCTGTATGTGTGTGTGTGTGTGTGTGTGTGTGTGTATAATAGAAGGAAATTTCCATATCACATACTTTAAAAAGCCACACAATAATATTGCTCACGTTTTGAATAAAACCTATCTTCACTGGTTGTATTGAGCTCTTGTTAATAGGTTGTAGCACTGAAGATGTTATTCAAATGAGGGGAAAAGAAGAAGAGAACAAGACTTTTCAGGAGCAATTACTTCATGACATGTCAGCATTAATTTCTGAACAGCTGGGACCAAACACTCCAGAATAATCAGCTTAGTTGTTGCCCAAGTAATTCACTTAGCTTAGTTGTTGCCCAATTCAATTCTGACTGATTCATATTTTACTTCAGAGAATAACTGCTGAATAATCTGCTCTTATGCTGATGCTTCGCCTGTTTCAATAGCATGCCATCCAACCGCAGCTTTCAGGGACCACCTGAGGTGGTGCAAATAAGTTATTGTTGTTAATAAAGACAACACGCCACTTTTTGCAGGAAAAGATAATTTAGGGATTTACCAACTGGGGAGCCAGAAAAAGTGAATGGGAAACCTGGAGATGTGTTTTTCACCACTGTTGTTCTTGTGATCATTCATTTGTAAAGCTTCAACATGACGTCTGGTTAAATACAAAGGCAGTTTCCCAAACCATATTTGATCCCTAGGAAATTCCAGATCTTTATGTTCTCCCATCATCATCCCCTCTCAATATTGGACTGAGCCCTGATTGAGGGTCTTAGCCCTAGCACTAAAGAGGGGGAAAATTTAGAAGTTTGCTTTCTTCTGCTTTGTAATTAAAAATTATTTTTTTGTGGGGGGGAGAAATTAAATAATTAAAGTTATTGCAACTGAGAAGGTAGCCCCAGAGTAAAGGCTGAAAAGAGAAGGGTTGCTTTAAATAGCAGAGACATATGTTGCTTGGTTTTGTGTAAGATCTAAAGGACATCAAAAGACTTTTCAGACTGTTTTCACCCTAATAAATACCAAAACACATGAATAGACAAGCAAGCCAAGTCTATATGAATGGCCTGGTGGCTCAGCGATTAGAATGCAGTATTGCAGGCTACAGCCTGCAGTTTGATCCTGATGAGTTCAAGGTTGACTCAGCCTTCCATCCTTCTGAGGTCAGTAAAATGAGGACCCAGATTGTTGGGGGCAATAAGCTGACTCTGTAAACCACTTAGAGAGGGCTGTAAAGCACTATAAAGCACTTAGTACTATTGCTATTGCTACTTCAATTTCCCTCAAATTTATATTAAATGGATGGCTTTGTAATCAGAGTTTATTCCCCGAAATATAGTACAATATCAAGATGTCAACAGTCTTCATCTGAATCTGATTTCATTGCATTAGGGAGACACCATATTCACTGCAATGACTTTATCCTAGAGCCACCGTCTTCATAACACTGCTGTCGATCACAATGGTTGGGGATTTCTTTCCTTCTTCCTGACATTGCCACATTCGGAACAAAGTCAGTTTGCCATGATGCCTCTTAAGCACCATCTGTCTAGGTTAAATATCACTTTATAAACATTGCTGAGTGATAAAGATGCATGGTCCCTTGTTCAAAGTAAAATGCATCTGAGAAGATGATAAATTGAACAATACGCTGGCTTTAGAGTCCAAAACTGCCTTTGGAGTGTAGAGTGGTGCCAAGCAATTATTGCACACCTCGGTCTTTCCTACTCAATGATGCTTCTCATTTTTTTTATTTCTTCTCTTGGAAAAGATGTTACTTCTCTCTCTGGACTCTTCCTCATGGATGAGTTAATGTGTTACTCACCAGTCCTTGAGCTAGCAGAAAATTATATCAGCATAAAATTTGCTACCCCCACATCGATGATTACTACATGCCCATTTCCAGCAAAGAATGTAATCTTTGTCCTGTGGGGGGTGGTTGTTTGTCAAAGTGATAAAATGTGTGTCATGATGTTGTGGTTATGTGGCTTCCACGCTTGCACGTAGCATCGTGACATGCATATGAAAAAGAAGAACTAAAGATGTTGACAGATGTCTCTGGATAATGTCCTTATGAGACACATCAAGGGCAGGAATTGATTGAATTATTTCCCTGGCTTTGTTTCCTTCCTTTTTCACCACATTGTTTTCCTTCCTATAGGCAGGATCATCCCTCTGGAGCAAGAGCTGAGTTTTGGAAATTGGGTATACTGACAGGTTTAACCACCTTTCAAAACCTGCTCTAATTTTATGTAGATATATTCAAGAGAATTCTCATGATCAACTGAGAGGGTCTTTTTGGACATGGATTCTCAGATTTTCCAGAAGATGCTAAAATTGTGCTCAATAACGGTAAGAAGGCAAAACAAGAAACAGCCCCTTCACCTAAATATCAGCCAGCAATGTGCTGAAGCTGCCAAAAAAGCCAGCACAGTGCTAGTCTGCATTAATAGAGGGATAGAGTCAAGATCACGTGAAGCGTTAATACCACTTTACAATGCTTTGGTAAGGCCACACCTGGAATACTGCATCCAGTTTTGGTCACCACAATGTAAAAAAGATGTTGATACTCTAGAAAGAGTGCAGAGAAGAGCAACAAAGATGATTGGGGGACTGGAGGCTAAAACATACAGGGAACGGTTGCTGGAATTGGGTATGTCTAGTTTAATGAAGAGAAAGATTAGGGGGGACATGATAGCAGTCTTCCAATATCTCAGGGGCTGCCACAAAGAAGAGGAGTCAAGCTATTCTCCAACGCACCTGAAGGCAAGACAAGAAGCAACAGATGGAAACTAACCAAAGAGAGAAGCAACCTAGAACTAAGGAGAAACTTCCTGACAGTGAGAAGAATTAATCAGTGGAACAACCTGCCTCCAGAAGGTGTGAATGCTCCAACACTGGAAGTCTTTAAGAAGAGATTGGACAGCCATTTGTCTGAAATGGTATAGGGTTTCTTGCCTGAGCAGAGGGTTGGACTAGATGACCTACAAGGTCCCTTCCAACTTTATTATTATTGTTACCTTTTCACTTTACCATACATGTCTCCACAGCTGCTGTTCAGCTGTTGAGGTTGATCCTTTTCTCTGATGCACAGATCACTCAAAAACATGGTCAGTATAGGAACAAGGGCTACTTCAGAGGAAATGAAAACTTCATCTACTCAAACAGAATGGAATGGAAGAAACTGTCTAGGATCAAAAGGGGGAAAGGATGTGTCTACACCAGCCTAATGTAGGCAGTAGAATTTGGGCTCATCCTGTAACCAGGGGATCATTTAAATCTGCCCTTGAATGTGTCAGAATAAAGGGAGAGAACTATAATTCTTTCAGCTAGACATCATAAGGTTGCCTGAAGTATGGACTGAGGATCAGAGGAAGATAAAAATCATAAAGATACAGAAAAAAGATTGCAGCAGGACACGGAAAAATGAAAGTTAAAAAAAGCTTTTCAAATTCATTGTATCATGCAGACACAGAAAGAGATGGCGAATCATATTCCCCACCCCTTAGCAATTTTTATCTTCTTCCTGAACCTGTTTATTATGAAGTTGGAATTGATAATGTAGTTCCAATACATCCCATTTGGCTTTATTTTTGCAAATATTCATTTAATGGGAAATACATAAATAAATGGAAAGCTGGCTTTCTGCAACATGGAGCCTCTGGCATAAACTTTATTCATGAGGGTTGTGCAGAACTTTAAATGTAAAGGTAATATATACAGATAGTCCTTGACTTACAACAGTTCATTTAGTGACTATTCAAAATTACAAACTTTGAAAAATGTGACTTTATGACCTTCTTTCACAGTTTACGACCTTTGCAGCGTCCCCATGATCATGTGATCAAAATTCAGAGGCTTAGCAACTGGTTCATACTTATGACGGTTGCTCTGTCCCAGGGTCACGTGATCACCTTTTGCATCCTTCTGACAAAGTCAGCGGGGTAGCCAGATTCAATAACGAGGTTGTTAACTTATCAACTCCAGTGATTCACTGCAAGAAAGGTTGTAAAATGGGGCAAAAAGTCACTTCACAAATATCTCAGTTAACAACAGAAATTTTGGGCTCAGCTGCTGTTGGAAGTTGAGGTCTACCTGTATATGTATATGTATAAGTATATGTATACATATATGGATACAATAATAATAATAATAATAATAACTACAACAAGAACAACAGTTGGAAGGGACTTTGGAGGTCATCTAGTCCAACCCCCTGCTCAGGCAGGAAACCCTATACCATTTCAGGCAAATGGCTGTCCAGTCTCTTCTTAAAAACTTCCAGTGTTGGAGCATTCACCGCTTCTGGAAGCAGGTTGTTCCATGGATTAATTGTTCTAACTGTCAGGAAATTTCTCCTTAGTTCTAGGTTGCTTCTCTCCTTGACTAGTTTCCATCCGTTGCTTCTTGTCCTGCTTTCAGGTGCTTTGGAGAATAGCTTGACTCCCTCTTCTTTGGGGCAGCCCATGAGATATTGGAACAATGCTATCATGTCCCCCCTCATCCTTCTCTTCATTAAACCTTCTCATTCCTGGAGGAATGTTGTCCATGGGGTCGCGATGGGTCAGACACGACTTCACAACTACCAACAAAACATAATAATGCATACTGGAGGGGAAATGAATAAATACAAGTTATTCTAATATTTAGTGTAGGTTTGGTTCAGAGTTATAGGTCTTTCCATCCAGAAAACATTTGTTGAAAGAAACATCAGGCCCTTGTCCCCTTATTTCTTATTAATTCCCTCTTCCTGCTTCTGTTTTTGCCAGAGGAGACCAAGCTTTCATTTCAAACTTTTCACAATCTTAGTTAGAATTCGAACGACAGGAAGAAATGCTGCCGTTCTGCAACCAGAAAGTTGATCCAATGGGAAGGAAACATCAAAAAATGTCATTTACATTTTCATCATCACTAATTGAAATGACCTATAGTTATCTTCCGCAGGAATAGTCCAACCAGTGAGAAATTCCTTTTATTTTCTTCTGTTCCCCTCTTTTCCAAATGACACTTAACCTTTTGCAAAGAAGCAGGGAAAGACGAGACAATGAGCAAAGAAGTCAAGTGGCAGGATTTCTTCTCAAAAAGGAAAAGGGATAAAAATGGCAGAAAGGCCTAATATGTTTTGTTGGTATATTCCCTTTGTTTATTTCCCTTCTCTAGTCAAATGTTTGTATGCATGATTGCTCAATGGTATTAGAAAGATAGGATGATCTGAATTGCCTACTTCAATATCTTGCAGAGAAAGCTCTTTGTAAAAAGCTGAATGATTACAGATGCAAGTTGATAGCTTTTTGCTATGATGGTTCTATTCCTCATAAAATTCCTTTGTTCCAGCTATAGTGGCACTTTTATTCAGCACCAACGTGAAGGGAACTCAACATGTTGAAGCACTCTACATGCTTCTGGCTGATATACCTGGTACAGTGAGGCTGTACAATGTACAGTTGGTACAGTGAAATAATCAGAGAGAATAAGGATGGAAGGAAAGGCATAATAATAATAATAATAATAATAATAATAATAATAATAATAATAATAATAATAATAATAATAATAATAATAAGAAGAAGAAGAAGAAGAAGAAGAAGAAGAAGAAGAAGAAGAAGAAGAAGAAGAATTTGGAAGGGACCTTGGAGGTCATCTAGTCCAACCCCCTGCTAAGTCAGGAAACCCTATACCATTTCAGACAAATGGCTGTCCAGTCTCTTTTTAAAAACTTCCAGTGTTGGAGCATTCACCACTTCTGGAGGCAGGTTGTTCCACTGGTTAGTTTTTCTAACTGTCAGGAAGTTTCTCCTTAGTTCTAGGTTGCTTCTCTCCTTGACTAGTTTCCATCCATTGCTTCTTGTCCTGCTTTCAGGTGCTTTGAAGAATAGCATGACTCCCTCTTCCTTGTGGCAGCCCCTGAGATATTGGAACACTGCTATCATGTCACCCCTCACCCTTCTCTTCGTTAAACTACACATACCCTATATGTTTTAGCCTCCAGTCCCCCAATCATCTTTGTTGCTCTTCTCTGTACTCTTTCTAGAGTCTCGACATCTTTTTTACATCATGGTGACCAAAACTGGATGCAGTATTCCAGGTGTGGCCTTACCAAGGCATTGTAAAGTGGTATTAATCTAATCTCCCATATTTTATGCAATGCTGAAGCAGACTGGAGGAGACACATCCACAGTTGGCTTTCCACTTTTCACCTTATCACGAAATTATCAGTACACAGCATAGGACATCAATATATCTGCTCTCTTGCAGCATCAAACAGGAAGTCTATATTTGGATTTTGGCTGAACCTCCTGAAATGCAGTAGAAGTTATATGTGATTAAATGTCCTAATTTCTTTAATATCAAATATGATCTCTAGCATGCCTTAGAAAGGTTGCTACATTCATAATGGAGAAGTAGAAAAAAAAGTCACACAAGATTATTTCAATATATCATCTCAGTAGAAAGATAAACTACTGAGAAATGGTGGATGAAGTTGACAGAATTTGCTGAAATGGATAACTCAATTTCTTTGATTAGAGAAAAGACATTATATTTATTGGTAATGTAAATCTCCTATGGCCCATTTGCATAACAGTAAAAAAATGAGATGTTTTGATGATTAGACAAGATAGATTATAGAAAGAGGAGTGATATGATGTACCTTTAGAGAGGTTAAAATATATTTGTACTTAAAACTGCTGTAAAGAACATTGAAACCACTTCTTTATATTTTATTTCTTCCTACTTTTCCTTAACTTTTTTCTTTTTTTTTTGCACCTTTTGCTTTTTCTCCAATTACTTTATTTTTTTCTTTCTAAAATTTCTATTTGTTTATGGTAGCTTCTTGTTTAAAAGTTTTAATAAAAATGAATCTGTGTTTGTGTTTGAATATAAACATTAGACTCCATCTTTATTTTTCCATAACTATCTTCCACAATCTTCAACTGTGTTACTTTTTGCAATATGTTACCTGGCTCAAAGCAGTCACCTTTTCTGAGTGACAAGTACTCTGTTTTCCATATGAAACATCCGATCTGATTGATGAGAAAAGTAGACACCTGTAAAATTATCCTGCCTGTTGTACTTTCATTCATTACCGAATTCTGCAGTCCTTTTGATCAAGCAAAACACACTAAAATGAAACAGCACTTGTCTCTTCTGTCTGTCTACATTACCTCTGGTAAGTGGCTTTTCATAAGGATTGGAAGACTTGACACCTGTGTATTTCTGTTTATAACGTAAACTGGGATATAAAACAAAAATAGCTTTCCGAGGAGTGGGAGTAGAATGGATCTGTTTTTATTTCAGTCTGTTTCACCTGAATTATTTATATCAAGTAATTTTCTTGCATGTTACATTACCAATACTGCCACAGATCTGAATATTTCACTGGTCCCTGATGGATTACCTAGATTTAGCAGGAAACTAAAGTACAGGGGAATGTTCATTATGTCAGATTTGACCAAAGGTTGTAGGCAAGTTCAAGGTGCTGGTTATTACCTATAAAGCCCTACATGGCCTGGGTCCGGGTTATTTGAGGGAACACCTGCTGCCGGCATCAAACGCCCTTCGCCCAGTGCACTCCCACAGGGAGGGTCTGCTCAGGGTTCCGCCGGTGAGAGATTGCCGGCGGGTGACACCCAGAGATAGGGCCTTCTCAGTGGGAGCGCCTGCCCTCTGGAACCAGCTGCCGGTAGAGCTGAGGACTGCCCCCGACCTCCGATCATTCCGCCGGGGCCTGAAGACCTGGCTCTTTGAGCTCTCGGGCCCAGGCTGAGGAGAAAATTTTTAACTTGGGTTTTTAAGTGTACAGGGTGAATTTAATATTTTTTAACTTGGTTTTTAACTTTTGTATGTTTGATTTTTAATTCCCTGTAAACCGCCCTGAGTCCTCAGGGAAAGGGCGGTATATAAATGCAATAAAATAAATAAATAAATAAATAAGTTGATGGCTACAAAGTTCTACCCTGGAACAAGTGTAGAGATGGTTGCTTCAAAATCAAGGCAATATCAAAATAATTATCAGCTTCAGGACTTATAGTTTTTAACCAGTTTCAACGTGCACGTTTCATGGAGGAAATTATAAATGGATAACATGCTTATACCCAAATGGAGAGAATTTCATTGTGCTGAGATCCATTAGAACATGAGCAGCTTGATAGTTTCACTGTTTTATTGTGGAACGTCTCCATAAGAATGTAAAAAACCTACTATAAATCAATAATTAGTGCTGCCTAAACCACCTACTCACTGTATCACCTGTTCTGAAACCATCATTCTGCAGAAAATTTGATCTTTGTTTCCATTAGCAGTAATGGCATCCTTTGTTTCTTGCGTCTTCTGCCAAGCAGTATAAATTATAGGGAGTGTAAATGGCAACCAATCTCTTAATTTTCTCAATATCTTTGAAAATGTCAATTAGGCCATTCATTCATTCATTTTTTAAACTGCATCTTTCAGAGTACTACCATCCCTGCCAATTCATTGTTATCTACTAAGCCTGCTTAATTACTAAGGTCAAATGTATATGGCACTTGAGTGCTTCTCTATCTTCTTCATATAGCAATGTGATTTCCCAGAAGGCAGAAGATTGCTTTTAAACACGGGATAAGTTTTTTGTTTTTTTTTTTTAGCATGGAGTATTAAAGCTAAAGTAGAAGTTGAACTTCTCTCAACTTAGTTTATTTTAATTAAATATAATTTAGACTGGTGGATTAGATCAGGCTATTTCAGTTACAGAAGAACCCCCCCCCCCATGATTTTCAAGGCCACTCTGTGTGCCTTATTATCCTTGCTTATATATTATGCTATATATATTATCCTTGCTATATATTATGCTGGAGAGACTGGGAATATATCAGATCTGAGAGAATGTAGTCTGAAGTCCCTGGAGGGAGAGGCTGCTTCCCAAAGAGACAGGAAAGTTTGAGAGTCTGAAAGCAGGAAGAATGCAAAGTCAGATGGTCACTAGCAGTTTACCGAGTAGATCTGTAGTTATGTAGTTAGTTGCTTTAGTCTGGCAAGATTCTGTCCACAGGTGAGTAACAATAATTAAATATAATTTAGACTGGTGGATTAGATCAGGCTATTTAAGTTACAGAAGAACCCCCGATGATTTTCAAGGCCACTCTGTGTGCCTTATTATCCTTGCTTATATATTATGCTATATATATATTATCCTTGCTATATATTATGCTGGAGAGACTGGGAATATATCAGATCTGAGAGAATGTAGTCTGAAGTCCCTGGAGGGAGAGGCTGCTTCCCAAAGAGACAGGAAAGTTTGAGAGTCTGAAAGCAGGAAGAATGCAAAGACAGATGGTCACTAGCAGTTCACCGAGTAGATCTGTAGTTATGTAGTTAGTTGCTTTAGTCTGGCAAGATTCTGTCCACAGGTGAGTAACAATAAACTACTCAGAAGTACTGTACCTCCACATGTTGTTTTTGGTTTGTAGGGCCTGACATCACTTTACCATAGAATTACTATGTTACATGTCACAATAAGTTGTCCAGTTGTTCTCAAAATAAAATTGGACCAAACAGTCAAAAAACAAAACAAAAAGCAGAAAACAGCTAAACACCAAGATGAAAAACCACAATCATGCCCCAAGTAATGAAAGTTCAGCATGAAATAAATGCCGATAAGTGAACATAATAAAACATTTCATTTCAGCGTGAAGTATTCATTTATTTGTATACTACTTTTAACCATGAAATAAAATCTAATCATGATTTAAAAATCAACAGTTGGCTTGGTATGACAGGAATTTGTCACTTTGTACAAGCAATACTTTATTTCACTGTTGCTCATTCAGATGTTTTAAAAATCCATTTGTGGGCTCTGCTACACTAGAAGTAATATAGGTTAAAAAAAAGAAGGCAGTGATGGAAGAATACTGAGTCAGACAATATATGTGATTCTCAAAGTAACAAAAAAAAAGCTCTTTGGGTTCACACGATATGTTAACCATACACTAACTTACACATACTGATTTTGTGCAACACAATAAAATAAAAAGTGTTTGCTTGCTCTCTGGTGCAATGTATTGCCGAAGTCTTTTCATGGTCATTAGTGGCTGAACACGATCACCGAATATGCTATTGCATATAGTTTGTAAGCATATTTCCCATTAGAGATATTGACCTATGCAGTGCTTTTTTTCTAAAAGGAAAAGGTGCCGGAACTCACACATGTCATACAACCCGCCTTGCCTACCCTACAA
Source organism: Vipera ursinii (assembly GCF_947247035.1). Lineage (NCBI taxonomy): Eukaryota > Metazoa > Chordata > Lepidosauria > Squamata > Viperidae > Vipera > Vipera ursinii. The sequence continues at coordinate 12,828,357 of NC_139519.1, read as the reverse complement.
GGTTCCATCCAAAAAAGGTGCCAGAACTCCGTTCTGAGCGTTCTATGAGAAAAAAAGCCCTGGACCTATGCAATCTGAGAAATTAGGAGTGGTGGTAGAGGGAAAGGAATCTTTATAAGAGGAAATAAAGCTTGGGCTTGTCCACATTTCACCAAACCCTAACAAGGAGGGTTTGATGTGTGATGAAGTCCTCAAATCTAAATAAACTATAGTTTGCCTAACTTTTTTTGTTTTTTCTTAAAGCCATGGTTATGCAACATGCAAGGCTACCACAATGCAAAAAGCCAGATGTCATTACTGAACAACTGACTGTCTGGCTGCAACTGTGTAGAGACAGCTGACAATTGGTCTTGTGGTTAAGACACCAGGCTAGATAACTGGGACAAGGGGGGGTGTCTAATCCAACCTTAACCATGAAAGCCAGCTAGGTAACCTTGGACCAGTCACTCTTTCTGTCTCTCTCAGCTCAACTCATCTTATGGAGTGGTTGTTATGGGGAAAAATAAGAGGAAGATGTGTTGGATATGTTCACTGCCTTGAGTTATTTGTAAAAAAAGTGTGGGATACAAACAAACAACCTGCAGATAGATAGATAGATAGATAGATAGATAGATAGATAGATAGATAGATAGATAGATAGATAGATAGATAGATAGATAAATGGAAGTGACTCTTTGCAATTGCAATAGATGAAACCAACAGAGGTTTTATATATTCACATGAAACCTGTCCATGCCTT